>NW_027671785.1:0-14108 GCF_964165515.1 Mesoplodon bidens | reverse complement strand
ACTTACTACATGTTGCGTGATTACCTGTAGACTCATCTACAGTGCTGCAAATGACATTGTGTCCTTTTTTTCCTTGGCTAATATTCCGTCTGTACATGTACCAGTTCTTCTTTGTCCACTCATCTGTTGATGGACTTTTTGGTTGCTTCCATTACCTGGCTATTGTAAATAGTGCTGCAATGAACATTGTGTGAATGTGTCTTTGTGATACATGGTTTTCTCTGGGTATATGCCCAGAAGTGGGATTGCTGGATCCTATGGTAATTCTCTTTTTAGTTTTTTAAAGGAACCTCCATACTGTTCTCCATAGTGACTGTATCAATTTACATTCCCACCAATAGCGGAAGAGGGTTCTTTTTGTCCACACCCTCCCCAGAATTTGTTGTTTGTAGATTATCTGATGATGCCGATTCTAACAGGTGTGAGGTCTTACCTCATTGTAGTTTTGATTTGCATTTCTCTAATAATTAGTGATGTTGAGCAGCTTTTCATGTGCGTCTTGGCCATCTCTGTGTCTTCTTTGAAGAAACGTCTATTTAGATCTTCTGCCCATTTTTGTATTGGGTTGTTTGTTTTATTAATATTAAGCTGCATGAGCTGTTTATATATATTGGAGATTAAACCTTTGTCCATTGATTCGTTTGTGAAAGTTTTCGCCCATTGTGAGGGTTGCCTTTTTCCATTCCCGTATTTTTAACAAATAAAGAAAGAAACGAAAAGGAGCAGAACACTAATGTGCGTGAAATATGCCTCTTGAAACTGCCGTTTTGAAATATGGACGTCTTTTGAATTTTTTGGTCGATATATGACCCCAGGATTTGTTTTCAGGGCAGGTGTCATTTACAGGCCTGTAATGATTTGGAATATCCACTGACCATTAGCGCTGGGATTAAAGCTGCTGTTGTGTGAAACGGCCACAAGGTGGCAGCAGTTCTCCCTTACCAAATCTGGTTACTAGGGCAGCAGAGCCTCAATGGAAGTCGCGTTCTAGATTGGAATGTAGAACGGAATGTGCCAGGAGAAAGCCCCTCAAGTTTGTGTCACTACTTCTTGTTCGTGTTTCTCATTTAATTTTTTATTTTTTATTACAGCAAGTTTGAGTACAACGTTTAGCTTGTTGTAGGTGTGCAAGAGGTGGTTCTTTTACACATATACATATGTCTGTTCTTCCTGGGATCCTTTTCCCATGTACGTTATGACAGAATGTTGAGTAGTCTTCTCTTGGTACTCCGTAGGTCTTTGGTGATTATATACGTCTACTGTGTTTGTATATGTCTGTTAACCCCAATATCGTAATGAATTCAATCCTCACACCTTTCCTTTGGTGATCCATAAGTTTGTTTAATGAATCTGTGATTGCCCTTCTCCGTGGAAATATCTGCCCTGGTATCAATTTATAGGTAACACCTATAAGTGATATGATATGATATGTGTCTTTCACTTTCTGACTTACTCCAAGTCACGTGATTACCTCTAGACTCATCTACGGTGCTGCAAATGGCACTGTGTCCTTTTTTTCCTTGGCGAATATTCGGTCTCAGCGAGGTCCATTTTCTGCAATGTGATTCCCTGAGGGCTGAGGATTAGCTGACCTTGGCAGCCTGACCCTGCCGGCAAGCCCTCCCCAGGTGTGCCTGGGTTGAGGTCAATATAAACAGCACTCCAGGCAGCAATAGCCCCTGCAGCTGTGCCTGACTCCATATTCTCTGCCCCGTCAGCAGTCTCGGGGCTGTGCTGGTGGGAGGGTGTGAGGGTCCACGGCTTTGTGGGTGGCCCGGTGTGAGTGGGGCTCTGCTGGACTTTCTGCAGGAGTAGCCAGGCTGCCACCTGTAAAGAAGACGATGTGTCACCCATAACTTCCACTGGAATATCTCTCCGGGCTGAGGTGAGTAAGGAAAAAAAGAAGTGGGGGCCGGGACAGGAGGGGTATCTCAGGCAGGGCAATGGAAAGCTTCCAGAAGAGCGCCCGTGGCCAGGACCATCCTGGCTGACCTGCAGGCACCAAGTTGGCCTGCGTGCTGTCGCTGGTGTGGCTCCACGGCCCTTCCTCTAGGCTTTCAAGCCCTTGTACATATTCAGGTGTTTCACCTGGGAAGGGTGGGAACAGTTCAGCAGCAGCTGGCCTGGGGCTCAGCTCACGTTTACTCACAGAGGCCTCGGCACGGTCCCCCAGCTTTGCAATAAGGACGCCCCTTGCGTGGGCGGGCGGGGCTGCTGGCTGTATGGGAGATGATTCCCCACCTCTGACCAATTTTAGAATTGTTTACCACTGGAGCAATTGCCTTGGTAGTGTTTTCCTCTGTATAACTGTTAGGTTCAGGGTTTTTTTTCTTTTTTGGTTTAAGTTAGATTTTATTCCTCTTTTATGTATTTATAGATATAAGCATGGAAATAATTCATTCTTATAAATACATCAGTGTGAATGGAAGAAATTTTTTTCTGTTTTATTTTTACATTTTATTTTTTAAAATTTTGAAATTTAATTTTATTTATTTTTTTATACAGTAGGTTATTATTAGTTATCTATTATATGCATAAACATGTATACAGCTCAATCCCAATCTCCCAACTCATCCCACCACCACCACCCCATGGCTTCCCCCACTTTGGGTCCATACGTTTGTTCTCTACCTCTGTGTCTCTATTTCTGCCCTGCAAACCAGTTCATCTGTACCATTTTTCTAGGTTCCACATATAGGCATTAATATACAATATTTGTTTTTCTCTTTCTGACTTACTTCACTCTGTATGACAGTCTCTAGATCCATCAACTTCTCTACAAATGACCCAGTTTCATTCCTTTTTATGGCTGGGTAATATTCCATTTTATATATGTACCACATCTTTATCCATTCGTCTGTCTGTGGCCATTTAGGTTGCTTCCATTACCTGGCTATTGTAAATAGTGCTGCAATGAACATTGTGTGAATGTGTCTTTGTGATATATGGTTTTCTCTGGGTATATGCCCAGAAGTGGGATTGCTGGATCCTATGGTAATTCTCTTTTTAGTTTTTTAAAGGAACCTCCATACTGTTCTCCATAGTGACTGTATCAATTTACATTCCCACCAATAGCGGAAGAGGGTTCCTTTTGTCCACACCCTCCCCAGAATTTGTTGTTTGTAGATTATCTGATGATTCCGATTCTAACAGGTGTGAGGTCTTACCTCATTGTAGTTTTGATTTGCATTTCTCTAATAATTAGTGATGTTGAGCAGCTTTTCATGTGCGTCTTGGCCATCTTTGTGTCTTCTTTGAAGAAACGTCTATTTAGATCTTCTGCCCATTTTTGTATTGGGTTGTTTGTTTTATTAATATTAAGCTGCATTAGCTGTTTATATATATTGCAGATTAAACCTTTGTCCATTGATTCGTTTGTGAAAGTTTTCGCCCATTCTGAGGGTTGCCTTTTTCCATTCCCGTATTTTTAACAAAGAAAGAAAGAAACGAAAAGAAGCAGAACACTAATGTGCGTGAAATATGCCTCTTGAAACTGCCGTTTTGAAATATGGACGTCTTTTGAATTTTTTGGTCGATATATGAGCCCAGGATTTGTTTTCAGGGCAGGTGTCATTTACAGGCCTGTAATGATTTGGAATATCCACTGACCATTAGCGCTGGGATTAAAGCTGCTGTTGTGTGAAACGGCCACAAGGTGGCAGCAGTTCTCCCTTACCAAATCTGGTTACTAGGGCAGCAGAGCCTCAATGGAAGTTGTGTTCTAGATTGGAATGTAGAACGGAATGTGCCAGGAGAAAGCCCCTCAAGTTTGTGTCACTACTTCTTGTTCGTGTTTCTCATTTAATTTTTTATTTTTTATTACAGAAAGTTAGAGTACAACGTTTAGCTTGTTGTAGGTGTGCAAGAGGTGGTTCTTTTACACATATACATATGTCTGTTCTTCCTGGGATCCTTTTCCCATGTACGTTATGACAGAATGTTGAGTAGTCTTCTCTTGCTACTCCGTAGGTCTTTGGTGATTATATACGTCTACTGTGTTTGTATATGTCTGTTAACCACAATATCGTAATGAATTCAATCCTCACAACTTTCCTTTGGTGATCCATAAGTTTGTTTAATGAATCTGTGATTGCCCTTCTCCGTGGAAATATCTGCCCTGGTATCCATTTATAGGTAACACCTATAAGTGATATGATATGATATGTGCCTTTCACTTTCTGACTTACTCCAAGTCACGTGATTACCTCTAGACTCATCTACGGTGCTGCAAATGGCATTGTGTGCTTTTTTTCCTTGGCTAATATTCTGTCTTAGCGAGGTCCATTTTCTGCAATGTGATTCCCTGAGGGCTGAGGATTAGCTGACCTTGGCAGCCTGACCCTGCCGGCAAGCCCTCCCCAGGGGTGCCTGGGCTGAGGTCAATATAAACAGCACTCCAGGCAGCAATAGCCCCTGCCGCTGTGCCTGACTCCATATTCTCTGCCCGTCAGCAGTCTGGGGGCTGTGCTGGTGGGAAGGTGTGAGGGTCCACGGCTTTGTGGGTGGCCCGGTGTGAGTGGGGCTCTGCTGGACTTTCTGCAGGAGTTGCCAGGCTGCCACCTGTAAAGAAGAGGATGTGTCACCCATAACTTCCACTGGAATATCTCTCCGGGCTGAGGTGAGGAAGGAAAAAAAGGAGTGGGGGCCGGGACAGGAGGGGTATCTCAGGCAGGGCAATGGAAAGCTTCCAGAAGAGCGCCCGTGGCCAGGACCATCCTGGCTGACCTGCAGGCACCAAGGTGGCCTGCGTGCTGTCGCTGGTATGGCTCCACGGCCCTTCCTCTAGGCTTTCAAGCCCTTGTACATATTCAGGTGTTTCACCTGGAAAGGGTGGGAACAGTTCAGCAGCAGCTGGCCTGGGGCTCAGCTCACGTTTACTCACAGAGGCCTCGGCACGGTCCCCCAGCTTTGCAATAAGGACGCTCCTTGCGTGGGCGGGCGGGGCTGCTGGCTCTATGGGAGATGATTCCCCACCTCTGACCAATTTCAGAATTGTTTACCACTGGAGCAAGTGCCTTGGTAGTGTTTTCCTCTGTATAACTGTTAGGATCAGTTTTTTTTTTCTTTTTTGGTTCAAGTTAGATTTTATTCCTCTTTTATGTATTTATAGATATAAGCATGGAAATAATTCATTCTTATAAATACATCAGTGTGAATGGAAGAACTTTTTTTCTGTTTTATTTTTACATTTTATTTTTAAAAATTTTTAAATTTAATTTTATTTATTTTTTTATACACTAGGTTATTATTAGTTATCTATTTTATGCATATACATGTATACAGGTCAATCCCAATCTCCCAACTCATCCCACCACCACCACCCCATGGCTTCCCCCACTTTGTGTCCATACGTTTGTTCTCTACCTCTGTGTCTCTATTTCTGCCCTGCAAACCAGTTCATCTATAGCATTTTTCTAGGTTCCACATATAGGCATTAATATACAATATTTGTTTTCCTCTTTCTGACTTACTTCACTCTGTATGACAGTCTCTAGATCCATCAACTTCTCTACAAATGACTCAGTTTCATTCCTTTTTATGGCTGAGTAATATTCCATTTTATATATGTACCACATCTTTATCCATTCCTCTGTCTGTGGGCATTTAGGTTGCTTCCATTACCTGGCTATTGTAAATAGTGCTGCAATGAACATTGTGGTGAATGTGTCTCTGTGATTTATGGTTTTCTCTGGGTATATGCCCAGAAGTGGGATTTCTGGATCCTATGGTAATTCGCTTTTTAGTTTTTTAAAGGAACCTCCATACTGTTCTCCATAGTGACTGTATCAATTTACATTCCCCCCAATAGCGGAAGAGGGTTCCTTTTGTCCACACCCTCCCCAGAATTTGTTGTTTGTAGATTATCTGATGATGCTGATTCTAACAGGTGTGAGGTCTTACCTCATTGTAGTTTTGAATTGCATTTCTCTAATAATTAGTGATGTTGAGCAGCTTTTCATGTGCGTCTTGGCCATCTCTGTGTCTTTGAAGAAACGTCTATTTAGATCTTCTGCCCATTTTTGTATTGGGTTGTTTGTTGTATAAATATTAAGCTGCATGAGCTGTATATATATATTGGAGATTAAACCTTTGTCCATTGATTCGTTTGTGAACGTTTTCGCCCCTTCTGAGGGTTAACTTTTTCCATTCCCGTTTTTTTAACAAAGAAAGAAAGAAATCAAAAGAAGCAGAACACTAATGTGCGTGAAATATGCCTCTTGAAACTGTCGTTTTGAAATATGGACGTCTTTTGAATTTTTTGGTCGATATATGACCCCAGGATTTGTTTTCAGGGCAGGTGTCATTTACAGGCCTGTAATGATTTGGAATATCCACTGACCATTAGCGCTGGGATTAAAGCTGCTGTTGTGTGAAACGGCCACAAGGTGGCAGCAGTTCTCACTTACCAAATCTGGTTACTAGGGCAGCAGAGCCTCAATGGAAGTCGCCTTCTAGATTGGAATGTAGAACGGAATGTACCAGGAGAAAGCCCCTCAAGTTTTTCTCACAAATTCTTGTTCCGTGTTTTTAATTTAATTTTTTATTTTTTATTACAGCAAGTTGGAGTACAACGTTTAGCTTGTTGTAGGTGTGCAAGAGGTGGTTCTTTTACACATATACATATGTCTGTTCTTCCTGGGATCCTTTTCCCATGTTCGTTATGACAGAATGTTGAGTAGTCTTCTCTTGGTACTCCGTAGGTCTTTGGTGATTATATACGTCTACTGTGTTTGTATATGTCTGTTAACCCCAATATCATAATGAATTCAATCCTCACACCTTTCCTTTAGTGAACCATAAGTTTGTTTAATGAATCTTTGATTGCCCTTCTCCGTGGAAATATCTGCCCTGGTATCAATTTATAGGTAACACCTATAATTGATATGATATGATATGTGCCTTTCACTTTCTGACTTACTCCAAGTCACGTGATTACCTCTAGACTCATCTACGGTGCTGCAAATGGCATTGTGTGCTTTTTTTCCTTGGCTAATATTCTGTCTTAGCGAGGTCCATTTTCTGCAATGTGATTCCCTGAGGGCTGAGGATTAGCTGACCTGGGCAGCCTGACCCTGCCGGCAAGCCCTCCCCAAGTGTGCCTGGGTTGAGGTCAATATAAACAGCACTCCAGGCAGCAATAGCCCCTGCCGCTGTGCCTGACTCCATATTCTCTGCCCCGTCAGCAGTCTCGGGGCTGTGCTGCTGGGAGGTTGTGAGGGTCCACGGCTTTGTGGGTGGCCCGGTGTGAGCGGGGCTCTGCTGGACTTTCTGCAGGAGTTGCCAGGCTGCCACCTGTAAAGAAGAGGATGTGTCACCCATAACTTCCACTGGAATATCTCTCCGGGCTGAGGTGAGGAAGGAAAAAAAGGAGTGGGGGCCGGGACAGGAGGGGTATCTCAGGCAGGGCAATGGAAAGTTTCCAGAAGAGCGCCCGTGGCCAGGACCATCCTGGCTGACCTGCAGGCACCAAGGTGGCCTGCGTGCTGTCGCTGGTGTGGGTCCACGGCCCTTCCTCTAGGCTTTCAAGCCCTTGTACATATTCAGGTGTTTCACCTGGGAAGGGTGGGAACACTTCAGCAGCAGCTGGCCTGGGGCTCAGCTCATGTTTACTCACAGAGGCCTCGGCACGGTCCCCCAGCTTTGCAATAAGGATGCTCCTTGCGTGGGCGGGCGGGGCTGCTGGCTCTATGGGAGATGATTCCCCACCTCTGACCAATTTCAGAATTGTTTACCACTGGAGCAAGTGCCTTGGTAGTGTTTTCCTCTGTATAACTGTTAGGTTCATTTTTTTTTTCTTTTTTGGTTCAAGTTAGATTTTATTCCTCTTTTATGTATTTATGGATATAAGCATGGAAATAATTCACTCTTACAAATACATCAGTGTGAATGGAAGAACATTTTTTCTGTTTCATTTTTACATTTTATTTTTAAAATTTTTGAAATTTAATTTTATTTATTTATTTTTATACAGTAGGTTATTATTAGTTATCTATTTTATGCATAGACATGTATACAGGTCAATCCCAATCTCCCAACTCATCCCACCACCACCACCCCATGGCTTCCGCCACTTTGTGTCCATACGTTTGTTCTCTACCTCTGTGTCTCTATTTCTGCCCGGCAAACCAGTTCATCTGTAGCATTTTTCTAGGTTCCACATATAGGCATTAATATACAATATTTGTTTTTCTCTTTCTGACTTACTTCACACTGTATGACAGTCTGTAGATCCATAGACTTCTCTACAAATGACCCAGGTTCATTCCTTTTTATGGCTGAGTAATATTCCATTTTATATATGTACCACATCTTTATCCATTCATCTGTCTGTGGGCATTTAGGTTGCTTCCATTACCTGGCTATTGTAAATAGTGCTGCAATGAACATTGTGGTGAATGTGCCTTTTTGATTTATGGTTTTCTCTGGGTATATGCCCAGAAGTGGGATTGATGGATCAGATGGAAATTCTATTTCTAGTTTTTTTAAGGAAACTCCATAGTGTTCTCCATAGTGAATGTATCAATTTACATTCCCACCAATAGTGGAAGAGGGATCCTTTTGTCCCCACCCTCCCCAGAATTTGTTGTTTGTAGATTTTCTGATGATGCCGATTCTAACAGGTGTGAGGTGATACCTCATTGTAGTTTTGATTTGCATTTCTCTAATAATTAGTGCTCTAGAGCAGCTTTTCATGTGCGTCTTGGCCATCTCTGTGTCTTCTTTGAAGAAACGTCTCTTTAGATCTTCTGCCAATTTTTGTATTGGGTTGTTTGTTTTTTTTAATATTAAGCCGCATGAGCTGTTTTTATATATTGGAGAGTAAACCTTTGTCCATTGATTCGTTTGCAACGATTTTCGCACTTTCTGAGGGATGCCTTTTTCCATTCCCGTTTTTTTAACCAAAAAAGAAAGAAAGACAAAGAAGCAGAACACTAATGTGCGTAAAATATGCCTTTTGAAATGGTCGTTTTGAAATATGGACGTCCTTTGAATTTTTTGGTCGATATGTGACCCCAGGATTTGTTTTCAGGGCAGGTGTCATTTACGGGCCTGCAATGATTTTGAATATCAACTGACCATTAGCGCTGGGATTAAAGCTGCTGTTGTGTGAAACGGCCACAAGGTGGCAGCAGTTCTCCCTTACCAATTCTGGTTACTAGGGCAAGAGAGCCTCAATGGAAGTCGTGTTCTAGATTGGAATTTAGAATGGAATGTGCCAGGAGAAAGCCCCTCAAGTTTGTCTCCCTACTTCTTGTTCGTGTTTTTAATTTAATTTTTATTTTTTATTACAGCAAGTTTGATTACAATGTTTGGCTTGTTGGAGGTGTGGAAGATGTGGTTGGTTCTTTTACACATATACACATGTCTGTTTTTCCTGGGATCCTTTTCCCATGTACGTTATGACAGAATGTTGAGTAGTCTTTTGGTATTCCTTAGGTCTTTGGTGATTATATATGTCACCTGTGTTTGTATAAGTCTGTTAACCCCAATATCGTAATGAAACCAATCCTCACACCTTTCCTTTGGTGAACCATAAGTTTGTTTAATGAATCTCTGATTGCCCTTCTCGGTGGAAATATCTGCCCTGGTATCCATTTTTAGGTAACACCTATAAGTGATATCATATGATATGTGTCTTTCACTTTCTGACTTACTACAAGTCACGTGATTACCTCTAGACTCATCTACGGTGGTGCAAATGGCATTGTGTTCTTTTTTTCCTTGGCTTCTCTTCTGCCTTAGCGAGGTCCATTTTCAACAATGTGATTCCCTGAGTGTTGTGGATTAGCTGACCTGGGCAGCCTTACCCTGCCACCCGGCCCTCACCAGGTGTGCCTGGTTGAGGTCAATATAAACAGCGCTCCAGGCAGCAATAGCCCCTGAAGCTGTGCCTGACTCCATATTCTCTGCCCCGTCAGCAGTCTCGGGGCTGTGCTGGTGGGAGGGAATGAGGGGCCAAAGCTTTGTTGGTGGCCCGGTGTGAGTGGGGTTCTGCTGGCCTTTCTGCAGGAGTTGCCAGGCTGCCACCTGTAAAGAAGATGATGTGTCACCCAAACCATCCGCGGGAATTTCTCTCCGGACAGAGGTGAGGAAGGAAAAAAGCAGTGGGGGCCGGGACAGGTGGGGTATCTCAGGCAGGACAATGGAAAGCTTCCGGAAGAGCGCCCGGGGGCAGGACCACCCTGGCTGGCCTGCAGGCACCAAGTTGGCCTGCGTGCTGTCGCTGGTGTGGCTCCACGGCCCTTCATTTAGTCTTTCAAGCCCTTATACATATTCAGGTGTTTTACCTGGGAAAGGTGGGAAGAGTTCAGCAGCAGCTGAGCTGGGGCTCAGCTC
The DNA here is from genome assembly GCF_964165515.1 of Mesoplodon bidens. Classification (NCBI taxonomy): domain Eukaryota; kingdom Metazoa; phylum Chordata; class Mammalia; order Artiodactyla; family Ziphiidae; genus Mesoplodon; species Mesoplodon bidens. Next base: position 3,770 of record NW_027671785.1, on the reverse strand, counting down.
ACCTTTATTCAGAGATGCCTCTGCACGATCCCCCAGCTTTGCAATGGGGACGCTCCTTGCGTGGGGTGTGTGTTGCTGGCTGTATGGGGGATGATTCCCCACCTCTGACCAATTTCACAATTGTTTACCGCTGGAGCAAGTGCCCTGATAGGGTTTTCCTCTGTATAACTGGTGGGTTCAGGTTTTTTTTTTTCTTTTATGGTTCAAGTTAGATTTTATTCCTCTTTTATGTATTTATAGATATAAGCATGGAAATAATTCATTCCTATAAATACATCTGTGTGAAGGGAAGAACATTTTCTGTATTATTTTTAAATTTTCTTTTTTAAAATTTTGAAATTTAATTTTATTTACTTCTTTATACAGCAGGTTATTATCAGTTATGTATTTTATGCATATACATGTATGCAGGTCAATCCCAATCTCCCAACTCATCCCACCACCACCACACCATGGCTTCCCACACTTGGTGTCCATACGTTTGTTCTCTACCTCTGTCTCTATTTCTTTCCTGCAAACCAGTTCATCTGTACCAGTTTTTAGGTTCCACATATATGCATTAATATACAATATTTGTCCTCTTTCTGACTTACTTCATTGTGTATGACAGTCTCTAGATCCATCGATGTCTCTACAAATGACCCAGTTTCATTCCGTTTAATGGCTGAGTAATATTCCATTTTATACATGTACCACATCTTTATCCATTCATCTGTCTGTGGGCATTTAGGTTGCTTCCATTACCTGGCTATTGTAAATAGTGCTGCAATGAACATTGTGGTGAATGTGCCTTTTTGATTTATGGTTTTCTCTGGGTATATGCCCAGAAGTGGGATTGATGGATCAGATGGAAATTCTATTTCTAGTTTTTTTAAGGAAACTCCATAGTGTTCTCCATAGTGAATGTATCAATTTACATTCCCACCAATAGTGGAAGAGGGATCCTTTTGTCCCCACCCTCCCCAGAATTTGTTGTTTGTAGATTTTCTGATGATGCCGATTCTAACAGGTGTGAGGTGATACCTCATTGTAGTTTTGATTTGCATTTCTCTAATAATTAGTGCTCTAGAGCAGCTTTTCATGTGCGTCTTGGCCATCTCTGTGTCTTCTTTGAAGAAACGTCTCTTTAGATCTTCTGCCCATTTTTGTATTGGGTTGTTTGCTTTTTTAATATTAAGCCGCATGAGCTGTTTTTATATATTGGAGAGTAAACCTTTGTCCATTGATTCGTTTGCAACGATTTTCGCCCTTTCTGAGGGATGCCTTTTTCCATTCCCGTTTTTTTAACCAAAAAAGAAAGAAAGACGAAGAAGCAGAACACTAATGTGCGTAAAATATGGCTTTTGAAACGGTCGTTTTGAAATATGGACGTCCTTTGAATTTTTTGGTCGATATGTGACCCCAGGATTTGTTTTCAGGGCAGGTGTCATTTACAGGCCTGCAATGATTTTGAGTATCAGCTGAAATTTAGTGCTGGGATTAAAGCTGCTGTTGTGTGAAACGGCCACAAGGTGGCAGCAGTTCTCTCTTTCAAATCTGGTTATTAGTGCAACAGAGCCTCAATGGAAGTCGTGTTCTAGATTGGAATTTAGAATGGAATGTGCCAGGAGAAAGCCCCTCAAGTTTGTCTCACTACTTCTTGTTCGTGTTTTTAATTTAATTTTTTATTTTTTATTACAGCAAGTTTGATTACAATGTTTGGCTTGGTGGAGGTGTGGAAGATGTGGTTCTTTTACACATATACACATGTCGTTTTTCCTGGGATCCTTTTCCCATGTACGTTATGACAGAATGTTGAGTAGTCTTTTGGTATTCCGTAGGTCTTTTGTGATTATATATGTCACCTGTGTTTGTATAAGTCTGTTAACCCCGATATCGTAATGAAACCAATCCTCACACCTTTCCATTGGTGAAGCATGAGTTTGTTTAATGAATCTCTGATTGCCCTTCTCGGTGGAAATATCTGCCCTGGAATCCATTTTTAGGTAACACCTATAAGTGATATGATATGATATGTGTCTTTCACTTTCTGACTTACTACAAGTCACGTGATTACCTCTAGACTCATCTACGGTGGTGCAAATGGCATTGTGTTCTCTTTGTCCTTGGCTTCTCTTCTGCCTTAGCGAGGTCCATTTACAACAATGTGATTCCCTGAGTGTTGTGGATTAGCTGACCTGGGGAGCCTTACCCTGCCGCCCGGCCCTCCCCAGGTGTGCCTGGTTGAGGTCAATATAAACAGCGCTCCAGGCAGCAATAGCCCCTGAAGCCGTGCCTGACTCCATATTCTCTGCCCCGTCAGCAGTTTCGGGGCTGTGCTGGTGGGAGGGAATAGGGGCCACATCTTTGTTGCTGGCCCGGTGTGAGTGGGGTTCTGCTGGCCTTTCTGCAGGAGTTGCCAGGCTGCCACCTGTAAAGAAGAGGATGTGTCACCCATACCTTCCGTTGGAATTTCTCTCCGGACAGAGGTGAGGAAGGAAAAAAGCAGTGGGGGCCGGGACAGGTGGGGTATCTCAGGCAGGACAATGGAAAGCTTCCGGAAGAGCGCCCGGGGGCAGGACCACCCTGGCTGGCCTGCAGGCACCAAGTTGGCCTGCGTGCTGTCGCTGGTGTGGCTCCACGGCCCTTCATTTAGTCTTTCAAGCCCTTATACATATTCAGGTGTTTTACCTGGGAAAGGTGGGAAGAGTTCAGCAGCAGCTGAGCTGGGGCTCAGCTCACCTTTATTCAGAGATGCCTCTGCACGATCCCCCAGCTTTGCAATGAGGACGCTCCTTGCGTGGGGTGTGTGTTGCTGGCTGTATGGGGGATGATTCCCCACCTCTGACCAATTTCACAATTGTTTACCGCTGGAGCAAGTGCCCTGATAGGGTTTTCCTCTGTATAACTGGTGGGTTCAGGTTTTTTTTTTTCTTTTATGGTTCAAGTTAGATTTTATTCCTCTTTTATGTATTTATAGATATAAGCATGGAAATAATTCATTCCTATAAATACATCTGTGTGAAGGGAAGAACATTTTCTGTATTATTTTTAAATTTTCTTTTTTAAAATTTTGAAATTTAATTTTATTTACTTCTTTATACAGCAGGTTATTATCAGTTATGTATTTTATGCATATACATGTATGCAGGTCAATCCCAATCTCCCAACTCATCCCACCACCACCACACCATGGCTTCCCACACTTGGTGTCCATACGTTTGTTCTCTACCTCTGTCTCTATTTCTTTCCTGCAAACCAGTTCATCTGTACCAGTTTTTAGGTTCCACATATATGCATTAATATACAATATTTGTCCTCTTTCTGACTTACTTCATTGTGTATGACAGTCTCTAGATCCATCGATGTCTCTACAAATGACCCAGTTTCATTCCGTTTAATGGCTGAGTAATATTCCATTTTATACATGTACCACATCTTTATCCATTCATCTGTCTGTGGGCATTTAGGTTGCTTCCATTACCTGGCTATTGTAAATAGTGCTGCAATGAACATTGTGGTGAATGTGCCTTTTTGATTTATGGTTTTCTCTGGGTATATGCCCAGAAGTGGGATTGATGGATCAGATGGAAATTCTATTTCTAGTTTTTTTAAGGAAACTCCATAGTGTTCTCCATAGTGAATGTATCAAGTTACATTCCCACCAATAGTGGAAGAGGGATCCTTTTGTCCCCACCCTCCCCAGAATTTGTTGTTTGTAGATTTTCTGATGATGCCGATTCTAACAGGTGTGAGGTGATACCTCATTGTAGTTTTGATTTGCATTTCTC
>NW_027671786.1:0-47629 GCF_964165515.1 Mesoplodon bidens | reverse complement strand
TAATGACATATTTAGATAAACTAGAAAATGCTTTACAAATGAAGTATAGAATATTACTTGCATTTGATATGGATAAACTTGATAATCAAGATGTTCTTAATGCTGAACTAAAATTAATAACACTTTTAAAGAAAACAGGACATCAAGTAAATTTAATTGAATGGAATAAAGATATTAAAGGAATAGATGAAGCTATTTATAATAATTTAGAATTAATTTATAAAAGCGTATAAAAATCTATTGTAAAAATAATAATGTGAAATAATTAGAAAGTATATACTTAAGCAAATTTTTTAAGTATATACTTTTTTTAGTTTAAAATAATATTATTTATACAGTTTTAAATTGTATAAATAATATTATTGTATTTAATCCTATAATGTGATATAGTATATATATCACGTTAAATCATTTGAAATGTTAAGGAGGTACATATGAGATTATGGATTTAAATAATTTTGTTGCTTCAAAGGAAAATAACAAACATACAATAGGCTTCTTAATGTATTTCACTATTGGAAAGTTTTTAGTTCAAGAAGATGTACTACTAAAAGCCTTAAAAGATTGTTCAATAGATAATAAATATGTTTCAAAAAGAAACTCAAATTTACAAATATTTAAAAGTATGACCAATCAAATTGAAAAAAAAGTTAAGAATATTGAAGATGGTAAATTAAATATGTTTAATATACGAATTTTTGATAATGCAAAACTTAAAGATAATCTTGTATTAAGAGAAATAAAAAAAGAAATTATTAAAGAAAAAGAAAATAAAATGATTACTTTAGGAAACTTTGTTCTCAATAAAACAAATGTGGAATATAACAATGAGCAAAAAAGTAATCCTAATAAATACAGCAAAAACTTAAAAGAAATTAGTTATTCCTTAGTTGAAGAAAATATATCAGATTTAGATTATGACATGATTTCAGAATGTGACAATATTGTTGAATTATATGAATATGCTAAAAATTGTTATACTGATAATAGATTAGTTTCTTTGGTTAATAGATATATTGATGATTCTTTAGATTCTTCTCCAATTAATATACATGGTAGACTATTCTTTGTCCCTATTTATAAAAAAGAAGAATTAATTAAATTAGAAACTTTTTTAATTTCCCTAAATGAACTGAATGAACTTAATGGTAACATAGGTATAACTTATATTCCTGTAATGAACGAAGAAAAATATATTAAAGAGTATACTAAAGAATTTTATAATATGGCTAATAGTGAAATAGACATTTACCAAAAAAGGTTACAATACTTTATAGAAAAAGGACAAAGTAACCCTAATATAATTAAAGCGTGGAAAAATAAAGTTAATGCTTTAATAGAAAAAAAGAAAAAATATGAAGAACTATTTGAAAAAGACCTTGAAGATTTGAATGATGATTTAGATATACTATATAGGCAGATTAGAGAATTAGACATTAGACTTTTGGAACAAGGAGAAATCAATATATAAAATTATAGGAGGTGTATTTAGTGTAGAGTTAGATGTAACTTATAAGATATTAACATTTAGTAACTTACATTTAACTTTACCACTAAAGATAAAAATATGAATAATGATGTTAAAATAAATTCTTACGAAATGTTTTTAGAGGTTGAAAATGATATTAACGTACTAAATAATTATTTGAAAAATATTGAAATAGATGGAGAAATAAAATTTATAGTTTCTAGTAATAATTATACTGAAAATGGATTTTGCTTCTTAATTAATGATGATAAAACATATATAGGTAATACACTTTCAGAGGTAAACCAGTTTATAAAATCAATATCTATTTTAAGTAAAAATGACATAGATAAAATAAATGGATATGTAAATAATAAATTAAAACTATATAGAAGTATAAAAGGTTATACCCAATATGAAATAGCTGAAATAATTAATGCAAAACAGCAAAGTATTAGTTCGTTTGAAGTGGGTAAATCTTCTCCAAACATAAATCAAATAAATTTATTATCTGACTTATATTCAGTAACTTATGATGAATTATTGAATACATCAAAATTATCTGTTTTTATTAATAATGAGAATAAGAGTGTAATTGACAATAACCTTGAATATCTAAAATCAAAATATAATATCAATGATACTAATGAATTAACTGATTTTGAAATAAAACAAAAGCTTGTAAATGAAATGTTAAAATCGGTACTAAATAATTTATAATAAAAAATGAGTATATATCATAGCATAAATGATACATACTCATTTTAAATTTTATAAAACAATATATTACATATCTAAATAATCACTAACTTTATAGTTTATACATTTCTTAAAAAGAAAATCTATTACTTTAGATAATTCATTACTTTCAATATCTTGTAGTGAATTTATATTAAATTCTTCAAGTATTCTTTTACTTATAAATTCTCTATCTAAATTAGTTTTTTTATTTAAAGCTTTTATAGATTCATTTAAGTAGCTAAGTTCATATTTATTAATTAAATTTTCATTTACTCTTTCAACAGTAGTCCTATTATTTTTAATAGGCTCATATTTGCTGTTTTTAGGCTTGTCAGCATTAACAGGTCTATTACCATTACTAACACTATCATTCTTCAAATTTGAGTTGAATTTAGGCGTATTTTTTATATTAACATTGTCCTTAAAGTTTAGGATTCTTTTTATTAATTCAATTCCATCTTTTTTAGGTAATTCTTTTAATTCATCTTCTGAATAATCTTCTCCAATTAGAGGTAATATACCTTTATTATCCAGTATAAGTTCTAATTGTTGCTTTGTTACTTTATCAGCAGTAGAATTTAATTTATGATAATTATTTTCACATTCATTTTTTGTGTTAACTAATGATAATAAGTTCAAGTAAAAATATTTGTTTGAACTTGTATCAGCGATACAAATAGACTTATCACTTTCATCAAGTCCATCACCCATAGAATAAAATATCTCATATTCTGATGTATCTAAATCAATTACAATAAATTCCTTTAAAATTCTTGTTAGTATTTTACCATCAAATTCTTTCCAAAAGATTTCAATTATTTGATTTTTAATAAATACATTGTTTTGAAAACATAAAGGCTTAATTTCTCCATAAATATCTTCAAGAGCAGTAAAACTGTAATTATTTTCAGAATTATATTGACTTTTCTTAATATTAACCTTAGAACTTATTAAACTTATCTTTTTATATAGATTAATATTTAAGCTATTACTTTGTTGAGTTTTAGAATTTAATTTTTTATACATCCAACCATCAATACATTTAATTTCATTAATATTTTGTTTCATATTTAACACTCCTCGTAATTTAATATTCTAAGTACATAAACAATACATACTTACCATAATAATAATTTATAATCTATCAATATTATATCATGGTCTAATCATTTTTTGTTAAATAAATACAATATCTTTTATATCATTATTTTTAAGAGATAGTATATTAATTAATGTATTTTTATATTGAGTTTCTATAATATTTTTAGAAAAATTATTTATAGCTTCTAATCTTAATATATTATTTGTAAAGTCTATTAATTTTAAATCTCTTATATAAACATTGAAGTATACTTCTCCTATATCATTCTTTATTAAATCTAATGAATCTTTCCAAATAGAAGAGATAGATAGGACGGAGTTACTGTTTTCTTTTTCTTCTCTTATTCTATTACTCTTATTCAATTTCTCTAATTCAGTTTCTCTGATTAAATTACTCTTATTTATCTTCGGTTCATCCGTACTAGGGTACTCCTGTTCATCCGTACTAGGGTACTTCGGTTCATTCGTACTAGGGTACTCCTGTTCATCCGTACTAGGGTACTTCGGTTCATCCGTACTACCTTTTTTATTAGAAATTGGGTTATCCACAGGGTTATCAACAGAGTTATCCACAGAATCTTCTTTTTCACTCTCTTGTTTATTTTTTTTCGGATTAAATATAAGTTTTCTTTCTAATTTATTTCTTCGCAAAAATATATTAAAATATTGTTTGGTTTCTTGAAAAAGAACAACATTTATTTTTTTTACTATTTCTTCTAAAGTAAAAGGAATAACATATTGATGAGAAAAAGGATTATATTCGCATACATAATATATATGCTTTCTTTAGATTTTTTACCAATCTGAGTTCTATTGAATACTATAATCATTCCTTTTTCTTCTAAAATATCTAAGTAATTATTTAATGTTTCAACTCTTTTTATGCCTAAAGTTTCTCGTAAAGTTTTATTTGAAAACCATGTAAATCCGTTTGAACCTTTTCGGCAGTCTAAAAATAGATAAAGAAGTTTAGCTTTATCTTGTATAGTTGTATCTATTAATAAACTTTCATACGCTTTCCCAAAATTTTCGCTTCGTTCTACTACTACGTTATTTAATGCTTTTTCCTCATATTGTGCTACTGGATTACTGTCCATAAAATAAAAACCTCCAAATTAAATTTTAGGATTTAATCTTGAAGGTTTCACTTGCATAGTTATTTTTATTTACTAAATATAAATATTTACTTAAATGTTTATTTTAATTGTTGCAAAAATTTATATAATTAGTTATAATAATTATATGTTTATAATACATTTAATAAAAAATATATTAATATTAAATTATTATTTGTAAACAATATTAGTAAATAATAAAAATAATATAAAGCAAAGTGAAGTAAAACCTTCAAGAAGCATAATCTAGTCCCTCAAACTAGATTATGTTTTTTTGTTTAAATATATATATTTAGTTAAACTAATATATATATATATATATGCTAGTATACATATATATTATATAGTAATTTAAGTAATTTGTCTAACAAAATATAACATAATTAAACATATTAAAAGCTATAAGATGTTTTGAAATATTTACCTTTAGATGATATAATATATATATAATAGTATTATTTTACATTGAGTAATTACTTTTATTTTAAAGTAATTGAATATTAAATTAGGAGGAATATTAAATATGCAAGATTTAGTAAGTATTAACTGTAATAGGAAAGTTGTAAGGAAAATTAAAGTTAAGGATTTTAAAAAATTGAAAAGGGCTATATGTTTATTATCTTTAAGTTTACTTATTTTTAGTTTTATTCAAAGTAAAAGTATTAAAGGTTTTCTTGTTAAAAAAGAAACTCTAATACAAAATAGTAAAAACATCGAAGAATATGTTTTGAAGGAATATTCTAAAAATAAAAACATAGAAGATATAAAAAATGGTGCTGAAAAGTTAAATCAATATGGTTTGACATTATATTTTTCTAATGATGAAGTTACTATTATTAGAGAAACAGAACCACATCCCGAAATAATTAATACATTTGAATTAAAATAAATAATATAAAATTAATTAGAAGAGAGTTAAATAAAGGAATATTAAATTAATAGAATATTAAATAAGAGGAGTGTTAAATATGAAAAACAATGTAAATGAGTATGTAAAAGAATATCAAGAAAAGGTAAACAATGGAGTAGAAGAAGTTTTAAATGGAGAAAAGTGGAAACAATTTTTAAAAGTTCAATCTACATTTCATAATTATAGCTTCAATAATACTATGTTAATATTTATGCAGTATCCTAATGCGAAAAGGGTTGCAGGATTTAAAACATGGAATAAATTAAACAGAAGAGTAATTAAAGGGTCAAAATCAATAAAAATATTTGCACCATTAGTTACAAAGGTTGAGGTTAAAATTAAAAATTCAGATAAAACAGAGAAAAAGAATGTTATTAAAGGTTTTAAAATGGCTTCTGTATTTGATATTTCACAAACAGAGGGAGAGGAATTACCTAATATTTGTGAAAGAATAACAGGAGATTGTGATAGCAGTAAATTAATTTTTGATTTTTTAAAGTCAAATATAGATATACCTATAATAGAAGAAAAAATCGAAAGTAATGGATATTTTCAATTTAATAGGAATACTAAAAAGGACTTAAAAATTGTGATTAATGATGAATTATCTATTAATCATAAACTGAAAACTTTGGTTCACGAGTTTTCACACTACAATTTATTTAAACAAAAACAAATTAAGCAAATAGATTATACTGAAATAGTAGAAGATGTTAATTCTCATTATTCTTTAGAGGAAACTATTGTAGAATCAATAGCATATATTGTATGTAGCTACTTTGATTTAGATACTTCAAATTATAGCTTCGAATATATAGCTTCATATAAATACAATAAAGAGAGTAGTGAAAATGAGATTAAGAAAATAGGTTATATTATTCAAAAGGAATCTAATAAATTAATTAATTACATTAATGAAGGAATTGACAAAGAAACTATTGAAAAACAAATATCTTAAGTTCTATATAAAGACCATTATATTTAATAATTAATATAATGGTCTTTTATATTTAAATAAATATAGATTGTAATAACTTAATTTAATAATTAAATGGAAGTAAAAATAAAAATAAACAAAAATATTTAAAAATACTTTAATAAATAAATATATATATTGTTGTAATACAATATATATATATGATATAATAAGTTAAAATATAATTTTATGGTTTATATTTTAATTTATTCCATATTAAATATTAATTTGGGAGGAATGTAAAATGGTATATTTAAAGATAGGCATATTAATTGGAATTTGGGGAATTAGTACTTATAAATTAGTTCCAAACTTCATAAAAACAAATAATAAGAAAGATAAAAATGATGAGAAAATAGAATTAAATAAAAAAGAGCAAATTAAAAAATCAGTAAAGCTAGATAAAAAATATTTACAACTTAATAATACTACTATAAGAGAGGGAGATGTGATAAGTTTTTATAGCGAATTTGGAAGAGTTGAAGGTGAATTTATTGGCACAAAGAAATGTCATGCAGAAGGTTATTCTGAAAATATTATTCTAATAAAAAAAACTTTAGAGTTCTTTACAATTCCTGTTGAAGCTATAGACCTTAATACATTAACAATTCACCATTAGTGAAAGGCTGTTAAGATATGAAAAAAAAATATAAAGAAGGATTATATATAATCAAATTTTTGATTATATCTTTAACTATTTTTTCAATGTTTTTTACAAATATATATGCTTTTGCTGAGAGCAAACCTAAAAGCAATATAGACAGTATAAATAAAAAATTAGAAAATGAGAATGAAGATATTCTTAAAAGATTAAAAGATAATCCAAACAATAAAAGCATGGGTGATAAGTCTTTAGAAAATATTGAAGTCTTTAGAAAAAATAATGAACAAGAAAAAAATAAAGAAAGTAATTTCAATGCAGAAAAAATTAAAGGTAATATGTTAAATTGCATTGTTAAATTTTCAATAAATTTCCGAAAGTTCATTATCCCTATATATATACTGCTGTTATTTTGGGATTTAAGCGTTATGGGTGTCTTTGGAGTTAAGAATTTAAGAAAAAGAAAAGATAAGATAATAACTATATTAATAACTATATTTATTCTTCTCTTCTTCCTAAATATTCCCATAATGGCTATTTATTATATGTATAGTCCTAAAATTACATCTCAAAAGGTATTAACGGATATGTATAACATTATAAACTTTTTTAGGTGTAACAGTATTGTAATATCTAGTATATTTTTAATTTATGGTATTGTAACTTTAATTACTAGTAAAAGAGATTTAACAAAACAACTAACAGGGAAGTATTATATTAAGTTCGCTATTGCACTTTTTATGATACTAAACATAACACTACCAATCCTTAAGTATGTTATCTAAAAATAGTTAATTATCAGATATAGAAAGGAGGGACAAGTCATGAAAAATATAATTTTTGCAATTAATCAAAACATGGAACATGAGGTTGAAAATTCTATTAAGGAAGAATATAAAAAGCAATTCAATGAAGAAATTGAGTTTCACAATGAATATTACCTTAATGGAGTTTATCAAGAGTTGAATAACAAAAGTTATGACACACTTGTATTATATGAATACTTAGAGAAGTCAAATCCAGTAAATATTGATTTTTTAGATATGATAGTTGATAAATTTGAAAATTTAAATATTATTTATTTGATTGATGGCGAACATGAAAATAATCAAGATGGATATGTAGAAAAACTTTTTGCTACACATATTTATAACGTATTATATATGAAAGATTCTTCAATTTTAGAAATTGCTAAATTAATAAATACACCTAGAAAAAGGCTAGAAGCAAAAATTTATTTAGACATAGAAGATAATGTTGCACTAGAAAGTAATTTTATTAAAGATATTTCTGAAATTCCCGAAGAAGAATTTATTACAATACTAGAGAACTTAACCAAAGCTACAATTAATGAAATTTCAGATATGTTTACGAAAATTGATAAGTTATATGAGCCTAGTCAGATTTTATATTTAATAAGTGCATTAGATGATAATTTATTGCTAAAGTTAGATAATTGTAAAAATAAAAAATATGATTATTATAAAAATAAACTTAATGAAATTGAAGAAAAGATTAAAAGTGAAAATAACACAGAAGATGATAAATTAAAAGATATTGAAAATGATTTAAAATCTAATAAAAAAAATAGAAAGCCTATAAATATAAATATAAATATTAATTCAAATAAAAAAGAGAAGAAAGATAAAGATAAGGATAAAGATAAAGATACGAATAAGGGTAATATAAATCCCCCTAAACCACTAAAACCTAAAACAGAGATTAAATATATTGAGAAAAAAGAAATAATAACAAAAGAAAAAATTGTAGAAGTTATAAATAATGGAGTAATATGTGTTTCTTCAAAAACACATTCGGGTAAAAGCTTTATATCTTCTATAATTGCAAATGAATACAATAAAAATGGTTACTCGGTTGCAATAGTAAATATAGACAAATTGAATAGTGCAAATTTTTATTTTGAAATTCCTACTATTGAAAATTGTGAACAAACTTTGCTTGAATGTGTAGAGAAAAAAGACTTTTCTAATATATTGGAAAATACATATATGCCTGTAGAAAACTTATTTATAGTGACGGGTGAAAGATTTAAACAAATAAATTTAGAAAAAGAAGATTTTATCAAATTAATAGATAACATTAGAAATAGAGTAGATATTGTAATTATTGATTGTGAAGAAGATACCGAAATATATAAATTTGCATTATCAATAAGTAGTATGAATTTATTTATACTTGACAGTAATCCATATAATTTAACAATTAATCTAAACTATATAGATAAATTAATTTCTAATAACATACTAAATGAAACAAAAACGATTATATTAGTTAATAAAACAAAAAAAAATAGTAAAATTTATAATTATGTTTTATCTACATTATCTAAATATGATTTTAAGGATATAACAAGTATTGGATATTCTAATAATATAGATAATTACTTATTAAATAATATAGATTTTACAAAAATAATTAATAGTAATGAAGCCTTTAAAAATGATATAGATAAACTGATGAAAGTTCTTAAAAGTAGAAAAGCTATTAAAAATAAAAATAGATATTCTTTTGAAGTTTTAAATGAAGTTTTATATTTAATTAAAGCTAATAAAAGTATAGTTTCAGTTTTATTTATATTAATTTTGGCAATTATTCTATGTGATAGTGCATTTATGGAATATGTAAAACATTTTTTCCAATAATATATTATAGTAAGGAGTTATTTGAATCATGTTAAAAAATAATACTAAAATTAAAAATAGAAAAGAGAAGCAATTAAATATAGCAACTGCAAAAGGTATTTGCTATGGCTTAATTGTTACATTAGGGGTAGGAGTATATAATTATAAATTTGCAATACCGAGAGCAAAAGAAAAGACAAAACAAGAGGTCATGGAACAATTTAATAAAACTACAATGGAAGTTTTTGCATTAAAAAACAATATTGAAAGAGGACAAACTATAAAAAAAGAAGATATAATTGCTACTTTTACTGATGTAGATAAAGGAGCGAATTGTGTAAGAGATAAAGCACTTTTAGTTGGTAAAGTAGCCACAATTAAAATATATAAAAATGTACCAGTTCTTCAAAGTATGGTAGTGGAAATGAAAGATTATGTAACAGAAGATTTAAGGTATCAAGAATATTCTCATTGTCTTTTATTGAAAAAAATAGCAAAAGGTCAATATGTTGATATTCGTTACAAAAAAATTGATGGAACGGACTTCATAGTTGCTTCTAAAAAACAACTAACATCTATTGAAGGCACTACAATAGGTATTAATATAAATAATGAGGAAAGAAACAACATAAATTCAGCTACAGTTGAAGCTAACGAAACAAAAGGAACTTTATATATAACTACTTATGTAGAACCCGAAAATCAAATCAAAGCACCGATTACCTATAAGGCAGACCCAAAAATATTAGCTAGAATAAAAGAAGATAAAGAATTATTAAAAAAATCTATTGAAGAATTAAAGAAAAAAAATGAAAAATTAGAGAGAGAAAATAAGGAACTACAAACTAGAGTACAAAATGAAATAAACACATTTAGTTCTCCTGCTAATAATAGTATTGAGAATGTAGCACCTAATCCTCCTCAAATACCTAATGCACCTAATACGCCAAATACAGTACAAAACAACGAAACATCTTCTAAACCAAATACTATCGAAGGGAGATAAATTGATAAATGCTAAATAAAAATGTTTTTGATAAAATGTATATTTTTGTTGGTGCTGAGAACGTAGGTAAGTCCCATACTATTTTATCTTTAAGTAAGGTATTTTCGCTGATGGATAAAAAAATATTAATTATTGATACTAGCAATTCTCAATCTATGTATAACGCATTAAGATGTAATACTGACCTTGAAAGTTATAATGCACTAAGCGAATTAAAGCCTTATATAAGAGAAGAGTCAATTGATATTTTAGTAAATAATCCAACACAACATAAAAATATAAATTACAAGAGTTTTGAAAAGTTTTCATTTTCTGAATATGATTATATATTTGTTGAAGGAAATGATTATATTGATTCAGAATGGTTAGAAAAATGCAAACAAATTTTTCTAATTCAAAATACAGATATGAATACATTTAAAATGAATTTAGAAATTTTAAAAAATAAGCATATAAGAGGAAACAAGCTAAATATAATTTTTAATCAATATATAGATTGTAAAATTTCTATGGAATATATGTATAGTGAAATGACAAGTGTTATTAATGAAAGATTTAGCTTATTGGAGAAAGAAGATTTTGTGATTTATTATTCTGTTGAGGATATTTTAGCTTCAAGAAATAATTCTTTCAAAGGCTCAATAAACTTGAATAAATATTCTAAAGAGTTTAAAGAAAGTTTATACGATATTATTAATAATATTGAAGAAATGAGTATTAGGGATTTTAAAAGACTAAGGATATAACAACTTATGACAGTAAGGAAAGGAAGGTAAAAATTAATGAAACAAATTGCTTATTGGTCAACATTTCATGGACAACCCAAAACAACTTCTATTGCTATAAGTTGTGCTTTAAATATTGCAATAAAAAATGAAGTAAAAACATTATTAATGCACAACCAGTACTATAAATCTAATTTAGAGAGTGCATTTATAAATGATGGTGGAGAGGAAAAAATAATTGATTTTACGGATATAGGTATAGACGCACTAGATAGATTAGCAAATTCAAATAAGTTATTAGTAGATGATTTTACTAATTATACAACAACTATAATAGATAATAAATTAGATTTGCTTTTGGGAAGTAGTAGACCTAAATTAGAATTATATAATAAATTAGAGGATTCTATTAATCGGATATTACAATGTGCTAAATCCTCCTATGATTTAGTTCTTGTAGATTGCAATTCGGGTATTAATAATAATCTTACAAAAGAAGTATTGAAAAATTCCGACTTAATAATTGTATGTTTAAGTCAGAATGAAACTGTACTAAAAAGTTTTTTTTATGATGAAAGTATTCAAGAGTTTTTAAAAGATAAACAAGTTATTCCTGTTATCGGAGGATATGACTTCCGTAGTAAATACTCTAGTAGATATATTGAAAGAAACTTTAAAAGCAAAAATAAAGTTTACAGAGTACCTTATAATACATCTTTTATAGATTTTCATAATGAACATAAAATTGTAGATTTCTTTTTATCAAATGTTACAGATAATAAAGATAAAGATGATACAAAATTTATGAAAGAATTAGATATTTTAACTGATGAAATATTAAGAAGATTAAGTTTAGAAGAATTGATTATAACAGACGAAGATACGAAAAGAAATGAAAAACTAACATTAAAAACTAAGTTTTTAAATATATTTTCAAAACAAAACAAATATGTTTAATTATGTTTGTATAAATAAAAATATTTAGAAAGTGAGTTTAGGTATGGCTATAGGAATATTAGAAAAAGCAAATTTAATTCGAGGATATAATAAATATTCTTTATTAGAAATAGAGGATTTTGTAAAAAAGACTTTAGAAGCAATAGGTCAATCGGGCGTAGACGATAGAGGTATGAGAGAAGTAGACTATGAAAAACTTATAAAGAAGAGGACAAAGTTAAAAAATTCTCTTGAAAATTGTGGAACAGGAGATATTGGAACAAAAGAATTTGTAAAAAGTTATATAAGAGATATAATTTCTATTTCTTATAATGTTAATGAAGATAATATTGATTATTCAATGAGTTTTAACAATTATGAAAAATTAACAATTAAAGATAAATTCGATATTATACTTTATAAATATAAACAGAAGTATGGTTATGATGGAATGGAGAAACTTATTGAAAAATATAATTTTGATAAGTATAAAGAGGAAGATGATGTATTAAGGTATTTTATTTCAAATGAAGATATAGAAAGAGTATTTATAGAAGAAAATATTACATTAGATTTCAATGAAAAATTGGATATCTTAACTCAAAGAATTTATGAAAATTATAAAGGATTAGGTTGTATAGATGAACTTAGAGATATGAGGTTAAATGGTGTTTCTAGTGGTGTAAGTGGATTACCAATTGACTATGTTCAAAATACAAATGAGTTTGAAATATCTCAAAATCAAATAGATATACTAAAAAAAATTCCTAGAAGTTATGAAAGTATATGGATTTTTTTCAGAGGTAAATCTATTCATCTAAGATTCTTAAGTTTTAATTCTTATGATGAACAAATTAGGGTGTGTAGAAATATTTATGGTAGTTCGGGGAACTTATCTAAGAAAGAAGGATTTATTACAAGTAAAATGGCTGATGGGTCAAGAATAGTTGTTTTAAGACCTCCATTTTGCGAAACATGGGTATTCTTCATAAGAAAGTTTGACGTAAAAGATATTTCACCTACAAAACTTCTAACACCTAAAAATAATGAAAGATATAAAAATCAAGATTTAGCTGTAAATACACTTGAATTTGTAATGAAGGGGGCTTGCAACACTTTTGTTACAGGAGAACAAGGTTCGGGTAAAACTACTTTGCTAATTTCAATTGTGAGATATATGTATTCTGTACTAAACATAAGGGTATTTGAAGATTTCTTCGAAACACATCTTAGAAGAATATATCCTTATCACAATATAGTTTCTTGTGCTAAAACATCTGAAATATCTACTCAAAAGGCTATGGAAATAGGTAAAAAAATGGATTCAGCAGTTAATATTATAGGAGAAATAGCAGAAGATAAAGACGCTTCTGTTGCTATCCATAGTGGTATGGTAGGTACTAAATTTATGCTATCTTCCCACCATGCTAAAAAGTTCCCCGATTTAGTTAAAGCACTAAGAAACTCGTTGATAAATACGGGAGCGTTTACCAATGAAAAAGAAGCAGAAGAACAAGTTATAAGCGTAATAGACTTTGATATTCACTTGAATATAACAATGGAAGGTGAGCGTTATATAGAAAGAATTACTGAGTGTATTCCTATAGAAAATGAAGAATTTAACTACGATTTTAGAGAAGCAACAACACTACTTGAAGCAGAAAAAGTTTTTTTAGAAAACAAGCTTTTGTTTTATAAAAAAATGACAGATAATAAACTTTATACTTATAAAAATATTATAGAATTTGATATAGAGAAGAAAGAATATGTTATAAAAAATAAGATTTCAAAAGAAAGAATAAAAAGTATGAAATATAATATGACAAATAAAGATATAAAATTATTCAATGAATATCTTTCAAAATTAGATTCATTATTATAAATAGAAATGATGTGATGTGAAATATGAAAGTTTTTATAATAGTTAGTATAATTTTATTTTATATTATATTCTTAGCTTTTATGATTTATAAGGATATAAAAAAGGGTGAAATAAAGTATAATTATAACTCTGTTAAAAAAAATAATAATTATATTAAAAGATTAAAAAAAAGCTATAATTTATATTCAATTTTGAGTAAAACACCATTGATAGGTAAACAACTTTCAGATATAAAAAGAAGATTATATTTAAGCAATAACAACAATGAATATCTACTAAGAGCAAAAGCGTTAATGATATTTTTGTCTACAACTGTAACTACACTATTAGGTGCTATATTAAGTATAAGATTTTTAGGCAATAATATTTATACAATTTTAACTATAATTATTTTATTTGTATATATAAGAGATACAGTAATAGACTTAATGTTAACTTCTACTGTAAAACTTTTAAAAAGTTTAGGGGATTTTTTAGAGGATTTAAAACATAGTTATCAGTTAAATAATGTATTAGAAAAAAGTGTATTTGAAGCTACAGAACTTTCAGACGAAATAATGCAAATACATGGTAAAAGATTACATCAATTATTAATGAAGGAAAATAATTTAGAAGAATTTTATGAAAATTGTCCTAACAGATATTTGAAATTATTAGCAGGGATTTGCATATCTACACAAGAAGAAGGAGATAAGATATTAGACGATGGGTATTCTGTATTTCAATCAAATTTAAATCATCTAATGAAAGAAGTAAAGATTGAAATTTTAAAAAGACAAAGTTTAAGATATTGGCTAAAATTTTTAGACACATTAGTTATTATTCCTTTATTTTTAGTAGAACCATTAATATCGTTTTATGTGAACTGGTTTGAAGGAATGACTGCTTACTTTAATTCTTCATTTACGTTTATTTCAAAAATTATAGTTTTAGTTGCTACTGTAATTGCATATAGTTTGCTAAGAAAAATGGAGAAGTATGATAAAGATGTAGAGAGAATAATAATAAAAAATAAACATTGGGAAGAACATTTATTAAAAATTAAACCATTAAAAATGCTAGTATATAAAGTTACACCAAAGAAAGGTTCAAAAGAATATATAAAAACAATTGACGTTATTCAACAATCGGGAAGTTATCTAAAGTTAGAGTGGCTAAAGGTAAGACAAGTATTATGTCCTATAGTAATATTTATATCATGTATTATTGTTGCTTTTACATATCAAAGATTTAACATAAATAATGCTATTACTAATGTAGGAGATTTGGACAAGCTAAACTACTATCAGATGGTTAGTAGAGCAGAGGGACATAAATTTTCACAACAGGAAATAATGAAATATGATAAACAAATTATAGATAGTATTGGTGTTAAAAATACTGGTGATAAGAAAGATTTAACAAAGATAGTAGCCGAAAATATTAGTAAAAATTCTAATCTAAGTGCAGAAGAAAAGAAAATCTTTACTGAAAGAATAGTAGATAAAATGACTATCATTAAGGGTCAAAAGTTTACAATAATTCAACTTTTAATAATTATATGTGTATCATTTTTAGGATTTGCTTTGCCTTATATTCATTTAATTATTTTAAAAGAATTTAGAAAAGTTGATTTAGAAGAAGAGGTATTCCAATTTAATACAATAATCATCTTATTAATGTATAATAAAAATATAACAATTAAAGAAATTTTAAAATGGTTAGAACGCTTTGCTGATATATATAAAAATGCAATAATTAAGTGTATTAACAACTTTCAAGATGGTGAAACAAAAGCATTGAAAACATTAAAGGAAGATATGAAGTACAAAAGGTTTACTAAATTAGTAGATAAGATGATTAAATGTCAAGAAATACCTATTGCAGAAGCCTTTGATTCACTAAAAATAGATAGGGAATTTAGAGAAGAAGATAGAAAAATGGCTAATGAACAATTAGTTACAGATAGGTCAGCTATAGGGCAATTTATTTGTGCTATACCATATTGTGTACTTTTAATTTTGTTCCTAGTAATACCTTTACTATGGTTTGGTAATACGCAGTACGACCAATTATTAAAAGCAGTAAATAGCTAAATATTGAAAATTATTTATATAATAAAATTATATGAAAGGTATGTGATGTTTTAATATGCTGGGGTACATATAACAACTAAATTAGTATTCAAACTTTTAAAACAAAAAACTAAAAAAAGAAGGGAAGTGAATTTAATAAGTTTAATTAACTAAACTTATTAAAAAAATTATGAGTAATGTATTAAAGTATATTTCATGGGGTATTGCCCTAATCGTAACATTAGCAATTTGTGCGTATCAATTAGGATTTTGGGGAAAAACAAGTAGATTAACTAAAAGTGGAGATGTAACTTATAACGAATTACAATCTAAAGTATCACAAAGTCAATACAGCGAATTTGATAATCAAGAAGTTTCAGGAACACAAGTTTTAAATGCAATAAGAACAGTAGCAAGCACATCAGTTAAAGTTACTGTAGCTACTAAAGGTGGCGGTTCTGTAGTTTATACTACATCAAATGGGTATCAAATAAATGATATAAATGATAAAGATTACATTGAAGCAACAGGAAATTTCTCATCAAAACTTGAAAAAACTTCAAATGGAACAGTAAATGGTATAACATTAGTTCAAAAATAATATTTAATATTCTAAATAAAATTGACAGTATAATAAAAATATTTACTGTCAATTTTATTTAAAAACTATATGAAAGGAGAAAATAAGAGGACATAAATTTCTCTTATTAAAATAAATAATGCCTAATGTAGTTTCTAAAGTATGGTCTTTTTTTCTTATAATAATTTTATTAATTGCTGTACCTCAATTTCAAAAATATCACGTTGTTGAAACAATATGTTATACAAAGGCAAATGAGGTAACAAGTACATTTGCACATGAAGTAAGAACAAGAGGTTATATATCAAGGAAAATGTATATGAACTTATTAAGAGATTTATCTCAAAATACTGGTAGGTCATATGAGATTAAATTAGTACATAGAAAATTAAAGTATTATCCATTAGAACCTTCTAATCCTAAGTACAGAAGTGATAAAACTTGGACAGAAAGTTTTGAAGAGTTTGATGAAAAAACAATACTAAAGACTATTTTTAATAAAAATAGTAATGAAAATTACAAAATGAATACTGGTGATGAATTTAGAATTGTAGTACAAGACATAAGCAATAGCAAATTATTAGCATTTGAAAATTTCTTAAATGGAGGTACGAAAAGTAAAACTTGGGTATATGCTTCATACGGAGGGATGATATTAAATGAAGAACCTTGATATAGCAGGTCTTTTAGCAACTGTAATTGTTGTTTTTATTTTAGCATGGAATATTTCCCATAACAATAACATAAGAAAAGATTTATTGAATGTAAATTATAAAGAAATGGTTGATATAGCAGTTCAAGACGCTACATTATCATTGATAGACCCTATTAATGAAGAAACACATGAACAAGATACAGAAGGTAAAAAAATAGACTATAAAACAAAACCTTTAAATTTAGATAAAGCATTGTGGCGTTTTTACGAAAGCTTATATGTAAATTTAGGTGCTGAAAATGATAAAATAGGTAAGGAAATGTTAAAAACGTATGTACCTATAAAGATAGCAGTTGGATATGATGGATATTATATTAACACAATAACATCATCTAATATTGATGGGAAACGAAAAATAACAGAAAAATGGCTACCTAAAAAAACTTTTTCTATATACGATAAAAGGAATAAAATAGGAATAGATTTTACTTTAGAAGAAACTTGTACTGTTCATAGTACAGCTAAAAAGACATCTACAACTGATACAAGAAGTAATTTTGAGAAAATATATCCTAACTCTATATTTGAAAAGAAAAAATTTAATGAGATTAAAAACAAGGTAATTGTAGATAGTTTAAATCAAGATTTAGAAATTTTTACTGTTGCAAACAATAAGATTGCACAAAAAGAAGGTTGGGGATATACATTTAAATTACCATATTTAGATGAGAAAACTATACAAGATATATCATTTATTGCATTTGTTCAAGGATTGCCAATAAGGGGTCAAGAAAATTTTAATACGTATGGATTTGGTAATGCAAGAATTATTTATGCAAAGAAATATTTAGGAAATGAAGTTAATGGAAGAAAGATATATCATACTGAAAAATGTAGTAAAATAAGTGATAATAATAAAACTATATTTGATAATAGATTAGAAGCAGTTAAACAAGGATACTATCCTTGCCATTATTGTGAACCTTAAAAACTATATATGATAATTTTAAAAGGTTATATTTTCAAGATGAGATATAATCTTTTTTATTATTTAAAGTATTTTATTAATTCTAAAAATTTGATACAATATAGATATATAAAGGGAGTGATTAACCCTATAAGTATAGTAAATAATTAAAATGTATGTTATATGTAAATTAGAAAAACATAAATATACAATAATATTTACAATGCTTATAAAAAGGTAAAATTATTGATAATTTTTCCTACAATCTTTTTAAAATAATAATATCCTCTATCTTATTAAAAGGTAGAGGATATTATTATTTACATTTGATAGACCATTAATGATAACATATGATAATTTTTATTAACAAATAAAGTCTTTAAAAGTGTTATTATATGCTAACATTTAATAATATTTGATAATCTTTTAATGTTTTTTATAACATATAAATTATGATTTTTTCTTTTCAGCAGTAATAGAATATTGCTTTATATCATTATTTACATACTTATCTAAGTCATTATTAATATACTTACTTAAGTTATCATTGAAATTATTGATATACAGATTAGAATTATTATTTACATATTTATTTAAGCCATTATTATTATCAGATTTATTGTCAGTAATATTGTATTCTTTAATATGGCTTTTCACAGCCTGCTCTAGTTCTAAGAACTTTTCATTGGAAATATTATACTGTAGTTTAATGTAATTTAATACTTCTTTAAGAATGTTATTTTCAATATCCTTTTGTTTATTTGTAGTTCTTTCTTTTTTAATATCTTTTAATAGATTCTCTTTTAGTTCTTCTCTTTCTAATAATATTTGTTTTCTTTCTTCTCTAAAATGTAATTTTAGTTCCTTTAGACTTTCTTCTAATATTTTAATTTTTTCATTAAGTTCATCTTTTTCATTTATATTATTATTTAATATTAAGACATTTTTAGATAGTGTATTATCTAAATGTTCAATTTCCTTGTGGAGTAATATATTTTCCTTTGCTTTTGCAAAAAGCTGTTCAACATTTTGCTTATCCATAGGCTGAGAAATTAAGCCATAAAAACGTCTAATTTGTTGATGGGTAGCAACGGAATAAGGAATACCCCTTTTCAATGACTTAAATGTTTTAGCTATATAAGAATGGTAATTATCTTGAAATTCTCTTAGCTTTTGTTTTCCGTTAAAATAATGAGCATTAGACAAGTATAATTGACAAGTCTTTGAATTATAAAGTTTAGGAATTATTAAACAATGGATATGAGGGACACGTTCATCATAGTGCAAAACAGCATATATACAATTATCACCAAAAGTATCTTTTAAATAGTTCATGTTTACTTCTACCCACTTATCAACTTGTATTTGTGGCATATTTGAAAAGAAATTAGGTGAAGCAGTTAATAAAAGTTCTCTAGCAAGAACGTTATTTTTACGAATAGAAGTAAATTTTAAATAATTTATACTATCATCGTAAACCTCATTTGAACCTATTAAAACATAATTTTTATTCCCATTTGAATTTAAAGTTTTAACTTCTCTTTCCATGTGTTGCTGAAAATATTTAATTTCATCCAATTGATGATATTTTTTACCAACTCTAGCAATACAATAAGAGCGTTTGGTATGGTATCCATGTATAGTGGGTACTTTAAATAACCTATAATCATAATTCATAAATATTCTCCATATATAATTAATTTACAATCTAAACAAGGTATATTTATTTAAAATAAATATGTTTAACTATAAAGATAAGTTAGCATTTTTTCTGTACTTATGTTGTTTAAAATATATATTTTTTTTATCTACAATAGGAAGTACATTATGACTGATTATTAGAACTTCATCACTTTTAAGTCGCCTAACTTCATCATAAGTTAAAACAGTTTTAGTTTGGGTTTTATTATCAACAAAAACTTCTTTTGTACCACATAATTCTGAAATATATTTTAATGCTTTAATATCTGTAATTGATGGAAGAACTAATTTTGTTTCACAATTATTTAAAATATTTAATGAATTATGTTCACCATAGCATTGTTCAAGTTGAGAAAAAGATTGAATAACAGTAAAAAAAGCACATCTTCTACTTCGGGCAGTAGACAAAATAGAAGAAAAATTGGGTATCTTACCTATATTGCAAAATTCATCAATGAAAAATAGAATAGGTAATGAGTTAGGATTATCAGCTAAATCACTTAAAGTATTTATTAATTGATATAAAAATGAAGCGATAAAAGGTGCTAAGTATGTTGACTTGTTTTCTTTATAAGATATATATAAAACAGTAGGTTTTTCTCTTAAGTCTTTAGCTGAAAAGTCATTTTCTGATAATGAATATTTTAAATTTCTATCTAAAAATAAAGTAATCCTTGATAATAAAGTTGTTAAAATACTAGATGTAATACCACCATCTTTGGAAATAGAAGATAAAAATATATTTAAATTTTCTATAATTTCTTCATCACCAGTATTTTTTAAAGTTTCAACTACAATGGATAAATCAGTTACATTATCAACTAACAACTTAATTCCATCAAATATAGTACCTTTCCTGTTATATTCATATAGAAAGATAGCAGTTAGAAGAGGTTGAGCCATTGAAAGCCATGTTGCTTCATTAGAAGGAACAGAGGAATTACTATCCATTCTATAAGCTAAGTCTCCATTTGTAAGTATTGATTGGACTAAGTGTCTAATTTCTGTAACATCTTTACAATTTAATAGCAAATTATATCTAGCGTTTTTTTCTAAAGGAGTAAACAGAATAACATTATTTCCAATAGATTTTTGATAATCAGAGGTTAATTTGTAGAGTTCCCCTTTGGGGTCAAAGACTATCTTACTACATTTAGGAAAATTGTTATGTAAAAGATTAGGTAAGATAGTAGAAGTAGTTTTATGAGTGCCTATAGGAGCAATAACATTTATATTCTCATATCCTTTATCAAATGCTAATTGATACTTTTTTGATAGAACAAAACCATCATTACCACGATATTCTCTAAAGTGTCTTTTTCTACCAAACCCACTTGTTGCTAATTTATTTTTATCAGAAATAAGTTGTGTGGCTGTTATGCCACAACAACAAATTAAAGCTAAATGACAAAATTGATAGGCATACTTTAGCATTGGGTCAATAAAAAGTTTACTCATATACTAACTCACTCCTAAAATAATTACTTAAATTTTAAAATATAAAATCAACTGATATAGATTCTACAATAGATAAAAAAAATTAAAATGAATATTTTTCCTTAACAAAATGAATATTTTATTAATATATAAGCAATAATAATAAATATAGTGTTCCATTGAAATATATAAAGTAAAAGGGTGGTAAAAATGATAGCATATACTGTTTTTGAAGTTATAGATATAGCAGTAGGTTTATATTTGACATATAAGTACATTAAAATTTATTAAAATCCCTCTTATATTCACTCCTAAATTTGTTAAGATAACTATTTAATAGTTATCTTTTTTTGTTAAGTATTTTTAAAATTTAATCTTTACCTTAATTCTCTTTAATTATTTTCTTAGACTAAATAAAATATATATCATATAATTAATTATATGATATATGAAACATATATATTACAAATTTACAAGATAAAATAATTATGATATAATTTTTATTAAATGATAAAAGTTTACATTTAATAAAAATATAGTATTAGGATAGGGGATAGATGGGTATGCGAGGAAAAAAAACAAAGAACTTAGTTTTAATATTAATATGTATAGTTATTTCAGTAGCATTAGGATTTAGTTATAAGATTTTAAAAAGTAAAATAATTAAAAATGAAATAAATAAAATTGATATAGGTATTATTAATAATGAAAATATATTAATAAATGAAGAAGCATTAAACTTATATTGTATTTATAATAAGGAATTTTTTAGTACAATGGCTGATGAAATAAAAAGTGATTTTAATGATACTTCTATAGACAATGTATATAAAATATATAATGATGGTAATAAAATAAGCATTGAAAAAAGTAAAGAAAAAAGCAGTAAAATGATAACTTTAGATAGCTATAAAAAGTTATTAAAAATAATAAAAACATTATTTATAATGGCATTAATTATAAGTGTTATTTACACGATTGAAATTATGGATAAGTATAATAAAAAATGGAAAAATAGTTTTTTCAAATTAAATAAAAATATATGCAATTAAAATAAGATAGATGATATAAGTTAAATTTAAAAATAATTCTATATCATCTATCTTATTTTGTTTTTATATATTATATTGTATAACAAATGGACACCTTCTTAATAAATAATATATATCATAGTAACACAAACCTTTTAAATATAATCAATTTTACTACCTAAGAATACATAAGGTTTAGACTTTTTTTGAATAAGTTCATAAATTTTGAACATATCTTCTGTAAGTTTTTTGTTTTCGCATAGTTTTAGTATTTCTTCTCCAAAATCATTATCTTGGGGATATATACACTTACTTGCTATATGGCGTAGATATTCTATTCTCATACCATTATTTTTATTATCATCTACTATAAAATAATGTTTGGTATAAGCAAGTATTTTATTAAAAGTATAAATTAAATCATTCCAATAAGTTTCGTTTTCATTTGAATTATAAAAAATCATAAGACTATTATCTAAAAAAAACATATTACACGCTGAATTACTATCTATATGAGTTACAATAAATGATAGTAAATTATCAAAACTTCTGTAATTAGTGTAGTCTATTAAATTACCATTTAAATAGACTTTTGTATTTATATTAAGAATGATTTCTTTGTTATCTGTAGTACGAATCAACATACATTCTTTCTGATAATTCATTTCATAAGAATAAAACTTTTTTAAATTACAGATAGAAAGTATAGTAGGAATTTTAATAGTCTTACTATTTAAAAAGTTATTATCCTTAACCATGTTGGCAACGTTGCCTTCTGAAAAAAATTCTTCATTCATCTCAAATAAATTCACAATAAAGTCACCTCTTTCTTATACTTTAAATAAATTTAAAATAAACATTTTTAATTATTTAATACATATATTAACACAACATATATATTGTGTCAATACAAGCCATATAAAATATATATATTTCTTTTAATAAATATATTGAAATTTATTTACAAATGAAAACATATATATTAACATATTTATATAAATCAATATAGTTACATGAAAGGAAAAGTTATGAAAAAATTGATAATAACAGAAAAGCCTTCTGTTGCTAAAGATATTGCGAATGTTATTGGTAACTATTCAACTAAACAAGGTTATTTAGAAACAAGTGGGTTTTATATAACATATTGTTATGGACACTTAGTTGAATTAGTTAGTGCTGATACCTATGATGAAAAGTATAAGAAATGGAGTATAGATGATTTACCTATAATTCCTTCTAAAATGAAACTAAAGGTGAAGAATACAGCAAATGTAAAAAAACAATTTAATGTAGTAAAGAAACTAATGTTTGATACTAATGTAAGTGAAATTATTGTAAGTACAGATAGTGGGCGAGAAGGAGAACTTATATTTAGGTATATTTACAATTACCTAAATTGCAAAAAACCTTTTAAACGATTATGGGTTAACAGCATGACTAATGAAGCTATAAAAAAAGCACTTAATAATTTATTAGATGGAAATGAACTTGATAATCTATATCATTCTGCTAAGGCAAGAAGTGAAGCAGATTGGATTGTAGGTATTAATAGTTCACGCCTTTACACTTGTAAATTGGGGGGGTTTGGTAACGTATATTCTGTTGGTAGAGTTGAAGTCCCTGTAATCTCAATGATTGTAGATAGGTACAATGAAATAAATAATTTTATACCAAAAGATTATTGGCAAGTTACATCTATTTATAATAATTTTAAAGGAAGTTGGTACGATGAAGAAAACAAAACAACTCAAATAAATAGCAAGGATAAAGCAAGTAAAATAGTTGATAAAGTTAAAAATTCTATTGGAGAAGTAACTAGTGTAGAAAGTAAGCAAAAGAAACAAAAGCCACCACTTTTATATGATTTAACAACTTTGCAAAGGGAATGTGTAAAATATTTTAAGTTAATACCTAGTGAAACAGATAAAATAATACAAAAACTATATCAAGAATACAAAATAGTAACTTATCCTAGAACAGATTCACAATATATCAGCGAAGATGTTGCGAATGAACTGGGAAACATACTAAAAAATATTAATGTAGATAAGTATTCTCAATACATTACACCTATACTTAAAAATGGAGCAAAAATAACAAATAAAGAGGTTATAAATGATGGGAAAATACAAGACCACCACGCACTCATCCCTACAGAAAAAACACCTAATTTAGATATATTATCAACGAATGAGAGAAATGTATATGATTTGATTGTAAGAAGGTTTTTGAGCATATTTTATCCCGAATACAAGTACGAAAGTACAACTGTAAAAATGACTTCTGAAAATGAAACTTTTATATCTAAAGGTACAGTTATTAATGACTTAGGTTGGAAAAAGCTTCAATTAAATTCAAGTAAAGAACACAATGAAGAAAAAGAGCCTAAACTACCTTACCTAACAAAAGGTCAAAAGATTCAATTTGAAGATTTGAAAGTTGAGGATAAAAAGACTAAGCCACCAGCATTATTCAATGATGATACGATTTTACTTGCTATGAAGAATTGTGGTAAGTATCTTGAAGCTAATGATGAAAATAATTTAAGTGAAGAAGAGATAAAGAAGATAAGAGCAGAATTAAAAGATAAAGGGATTGGTACAAGTGCTACAAGGTCACATATCATAGAAAAGGTAATTGCATATAACTATATTATAAGAGATAAGAAAGGATTTATACCTACAGAAAAAGCTATAGAACTTATGACTGTATTACCTAGCGAGTTTAAGAGTGCAGAAATGACAGGAAAATGGGAAAAGTGCCTTACCCTTATTGCAGAAGGCAAAATGAGTAGTAAAGCATTTTTAGATAGTATAAAAAGATTTACTAATTTCTTAATGGAAGAAGGTAAAAAGATTGAAGATATACCAAAGATTAAAACAAATACAGATACAGAAAAAAAAGAGAAGGTAGCTTTGTGTAAATGCCCTAAGTGTAATGGTAATATAATTGATAAAAATTCTAAGGTGTATGAATGTGATAAATGCAAAGTAGTTATTTTTAAGGAGAATGTTCTTTTTAAAAAATATAAAAAAAAGTTAACTAAAAGTATAGTTAAAGAATTGCTTACTAATAATTCTCACAAAATGATTGTAAAAGACTTTGTATCTCCTAAAAGTAACAATAAATTTAAATGTGAAATAGAGTTAGTGATTGATGATAAATACGGAAAAATAAATTTCAATTTTAATTTCGATAATAAAAAATAACTTTTAATAACAAAAATTATTGTAAGTTAACTTTTGTTATTAAAATATTATTAATGGTGTCATTAGAATAGATTTAATTGAAGGGGGTGAATGTTCAGCAAGTTAGTAAGCTTATTAATTTGCTAAACGTAAAGATGGATAATGCTAAAGAGTTAAATAAGGTTTTTAGTAATTGTAAAGAGATATTAGATAATATAGTTGCAGAAGAAATTACAGAACAAGACTATATATTTGAAGAAAAGAGCCTTGCGTTGCTAAAGCAAAGAGAGTTTTTTAAACAAGAAAAAGATAGGCTAAATGACATTAATGATGAAAAAATAACAGAAGCATTAATAAAGCTAAGAAAACTACAATGTTTAGTTAAATATGAAAATGTAAAAGATATAGAGTTTTTTAATCAGTTAAATTTACATGATTCTATACCTAAAATATTAAGGGAATTGGAGTTATTTACTAAAGAAACTAATGAAGCAATAGAGAATGTTGATAAATATTTTTATACAATTAGAAGTGGAATAAATGGAGAAGAGAAGGTATTAGATGAATTAAATTTATATAGGGATAGGATTAAAATAATACCTAATATAACAATTAAAGAAAATGATGAAACTGTTGAAAATGACTTTATTGTTATTAATGAAAAAGGTATATTCTGTATTGAAGTTAAGAATTATGGTCAGAAATCAAAGAAGGATAAAATAATTATTTCAAAAGATGGACTTTGGCGTAGAACTATTGATGATAATAATATAGATATAGGAGATATAACACATCAAGTTTGCAGACATATAGGAATTACTCAAAGAGTACTCAATAAGGAACTTAAAAAGCAAAATATTAATACACCTTATATAGAATTAAAGCCTATAATATGTATTGCAAATAACAAAATAGAAATTGAGAATAATTCAGAAGTTCCAATTTTAAGAGTTTCTAATTTATATTCTTATATGAATAATTTTAAAAGTGAAATTAAATTAGATAAAGAGTTTATTAGGAATATAGAAGATATATTAAATACTTCTAGTATAGATAATAAGAAATATAGTGTATTAAAATATAGTGATATAATTTTAAAAAACTATTCTTATTTATCAAAAATAGCGTTTGTATTTTCAGAGGTAGAGAAATGTTTGAACTTAGAAGAAAATTTATTAAATAAATTATTTACAGGCAAAGAGAATTTAATTAATAATATTAAACATTTTACAAATGAGAATAATTGTGTAAATGATACTGTAATTGATAGTATAAAATTAGGATGTTTAAGAGCAAATATAGAAATGTTATATCTGAAAACAAAAATTGATAGAGAGATATACGAAAGTCTAATTACATACTATTTCAATATAAAAAACATTAGTGAATTAAGCGAAAAACAATACCAATTTATAAATAGGCTTATAAAGGAAGAAGTTACAACAAATATATAAATATATAATAATAAAATAAGAGAAGGATTAGATTTTTATTAAAATCTTTTCTTCTCTTATTTTATTATTTAAAGTTGTTTTAATTTAGCTATATCAGATAAGATTCTATCAGTATGTTTTTGGTTATAGTTAATACGATTTTCGAGTTTCAGAATTAAAAACTCTATAAATTCATGAACTGTATAATATTCAAATTCATCTATTTGCAGGTCAATGAGTTTGACTATATTATTTTCAAATTGAATCTCATAATCTAATATAAAACACCACTTTAAAATTAAGTTAAGAATTTCATTATCTATATTTTTGTTTTGCTTATTAAAAAGATATAATAAAGAATTTCTATACTGGTTCTTCTTTAATTGGTTTTTAAATTCAATAAACATTTCTTTATACAATTTTTTTAAATTTGCATAAAAAAAGTTAACATTATTAATTTTTGAAAATACCATATTTAATATTCCTCCCGTTTAACATTCTTCTAGTTTAATTTAAAACATAATTTTCAATAGATAGCTTTTTTATATCATCAATGCTATTAATTTTTATTCCATAACTTGAATAAATGGTATTGATAACATTGTTAAAGTCAACGCTATTTTTATTATGTTTACATTTTACAGTAGCATATAAAGTTTTATTATTTTGCATTATTAATTTATAATTTATAGCTACTGGTAATTTAGTGTTTTTTTCAAGCATTTCTTTAAATTTAGATAAACTTAATTCCTCAATATCACCATAAAAATTAGTTCTACATCTACGATTTAATTTAATTCTAAATATTTTTAAGGTATGAGTTTGCTTTAAGTAGTAATTAGCAGTTACATTGTGCATATCATCATCAATAAAAATTCTATTTGACGGCATTAACTGAGTACCACTTTCCCTAGCATACCAGTAATATTCATCTAATGGGGTATCTTTGTTTAATAAAAATTTAAAATCAACTTGCAAATCACTTTTATAATGTTTTACATACAAGTTACATAGTTCACTCATTTTTTCTCTAAGATTAACATTTTCCATTTTCATTAATTTTCTCATAATTTAACACTCCTTCAATTTAAATTAATATTCATTCTATTATAAAGATAATAAAATTTAATATAAAACAAGATACATTCTATAATATGATTATATCATATTTAACATAACTATTTTATATAATTATAAAAACTTAAAACAATATATACGTTTTGTTGAAATTAATGTATAATATTAATACATAAAGAAAAGAAAATATTAGAGGGGAGAAAACTTAGTTAGAATTATTAATATTATTTACTAAGTAGTTTAACAATTATGAAAAGGTACTATTTTATTATTTTTATTATTATAATGATTTTGGAAGGATTATATATATATATTTGTATGAGAAAACTTAAAAACTTTAACGAAAATCAAATAGATTTCAAAATAAATAACATATTAAAAAACATTATTGATATTAGCTTTCACAAGAAAAATCTTAAAAGTTCTAGTGATTCTATAATTCAAATATTATTATCAGAGTTTAATATAAGATACTGTTCATTATTTATTTTTAACGAAAAACAAGGAAAGTTGAAATGTATATCTAGTAATGCAGAAGATGAATATATGAATGACATAGAGAATATTGCTAATGAAACATTTGCGAATAATGGTGACTTACAAAAGATAAGTGATTTAAATGGAAATATTGAGTATTGTACTTCTGAATACCTTCAATATCCATCAGCCATTGAGAGATGTATAAAGTACAAATATTTTATTACTCTATTTAGTAATGAAAAAGTACTTGGAAGTATTATGATTGAAAATGATACTATTGAAAATGAGGAATTAGAAAACAATTTTACTAAATTAGTTTTTGATTATATATCTATTATCTTAGATAATCTTTTATATAATAACGAAATGTCTAACTTAGCATTAAAAGATGGGTTAACTAATATTTATAATAGAAATTTTATGAAAAAATATATAAATGAACAAATATCTAATAATAATACATTTAGTATAGCTATGTTGGATATTGATTATTTCAAGAGCATAAATGACACTTATGGACATTTATATGGAGATGTGGTGTTAAAAGGATTAAGTAGTTTCATTGAAAAAGAGATTTCAAAAAACAATGAAGAGAACTTTATATTTAGATGGGGTGGTGAAGAGTTCTTCATTTTTTTAGATAATGCTAATATTCAAGAAGCATATGTATATATAGAAAACTTAAGAAAAAAGATTTCAAATTTAGAAATTGAGGATAAAGAAAAAGATATAAGTAATAAAGTAACAGTATCTTTTGGATTAAGCAACTTTACAGTAAAGAATAAAAATTTAGATGATTTAATACATGAAGTAGACAAGGCATTATATTATTCTAAAGAAAATGGAAGAAATAAAACCACTATTTATTGTAAAAATGCAGAAAAATAATTAAGTTATTAAATAATATAGTAGTGTATTTAATATTAAAATTACACTACTATATTATTATTTTTTGTATATATACACTAATAGTACATATACTATTAGTGTATATATTATGAATTGGAAGGATAAAGATGAAAAGAGATAAGTTAATTAAATTAAGAAAAATGAAAGGGTTTAGCTGTGAGGGATTTGCAAGAGAAATTGATGTTTCTTATTCTTTATATAAGAAAATTGAGAGGGGAGAAAAAAATGGGAGTTTAAAAACAATGAAAAAGATATGCTATGCGTTAGGTACTAACGATATTAACATATTTTAGAAAAACAATATTATATATGTAAAAACATAGAAAATTTACAATTTAAATGATATACTATATTTATAGTAAATATATTTATTTTGAATTATTTATTTTTATAAATAATTGAATGTTAAAGGGAGGAAAAGTTAAATGGCTATTTTATGTAAAACTTTAAATTTGAGTAGGGAAGAATGGTTAAATCAAAGAAAAAGAGGAATAGGTGGAAGTGATGTAGGAGCAATTCTAGGAATAAATCGCTATAAATCACCTTTAGATGTGTATTTGGAAAAAATAAATGAAGTAAATTCTGATATAAACAACGAAAGTGCTTATTGGGGAAACGTGATGGAGGACATAGTTGCTAAAGAATTTACAAAGAGAACAGGTAAAAAAGTAAGACGTAAAAATATAACTTTTAAAAGTGAAGAAAATCCATTTATGATAGCAAATATTGATAGAGAAATTGTAGGGGAAAAAGCTTTATTGGAATGTAAAACAGCTAGTGTATATTTAGAAAAATATTGGGTAGATGATGAAATACCACAAAGTTACTTGTGTCAAGTTCAACATTACCTATATGTTACTGGATATGAAAAAGCCTACATTGCTGTATTAATTGGTGGAAACAGATTTATATGGAAAGAAGTTCAAAGAGATGATGAACTGATAGATATACTAGTTGAAGCCGAAAAGGATTTTTGGATAAATCATGTAGAAAAGAAAATACCTCCTATAGTGGATGGTTCAAGTGCGTGTACTAATTTACTAAATAAATTGTATAACAATGTAAATGAAGGTAGTGTAATTGAATTACCATTAGAGAGTAAGGAATTAATTGAAATAAGAAGTCAACTTAAAGAAAAAGAAAAAGAATTGAAAGAAGATATAGCAGAGTGTGAAAATAAATTGAAGAATATGTTGCAAAATAACGAAAAGGGCATTATAGAAAATTACAATGTTACTTGGAAAGTTATGAAAGTTAACAAGTTTGACAGTAAAAAATTTAAATCAGAAAATAAAGAAGTATATGAAAAATACTTAAAAGAAACTACAACTAAAAGATTTGATGTTAAATGTAATAAAAATGTTAAATAAATTTAAAAAAGTTTAAATATTAAATTATAAAAAATATTAAATTATAAGGAGTGTTAAATTATGGCAGTAAATACTAAAAATTTAAAAGAAGAGTTAAAGAATAATATGGAAGTTAAAAAGAATGATACATCAAAATCGGTATCAACTCAAAAGAAAATGAAACTAGCGTTAGACAAAATGTTACCCGAAATGAAAAAAGCAATAGGAAGTACCATGACCGCTGAAAGATTTTCAAGAATAGCTTTAAGTTTATACAAAGTAAATCCTTTATTTTGGGAAGCAGATATAACAACGTTTCTTAGTGCATTAATGCAATCCGCTCAATGTGGATTAGAGCCAAACACAGTACTTGGAGAAGCATACCTTATACCATATAAAAATTATAATAAAGGCATAGTGGAAATTAATTTTCAAGTGGGATATAAAGGCATATTAAAAATGGCTTTTAATAGTAGACAATATGAATCAATATATGCTCATGAAGTCAGAGAAGGTGACGAGTTTGAGTATGAATATGGATTAAATAAGAGATTGATTCATAAGCCATCTGATATACCATCTGATAATATAACTCATTATTATGCGGTATATAAATTAAAAAATGGTGGATGTGATTTTGTAGTGTGGTCTAAAGAAAGAATAGAGCAACACGCTAAAGAATTTTCAAAATCATATTTATATGATGGTAAAGTTAATACTAGTTCTGTTTGGCATAAAAATTTTAATAGTATGGCGAAAAAAACTGTACTAATAGATGTTCTTAAATATGCACCTAAGAGTGTAGAAATGGCAAGAGTACTAAATTTAGATTATAAATCAGAAGCAAAAGAAGAAAATATTAGTGATTTTAATTATGTAGATATAGATGAAGAATACATTATAGATACTCAGAACGAAAATCAAGACAAATAAATAAAAAGATTACATGATAAATTATAAAAATTCATCATGTAATCTTTTTATTATTCCTAAAATTTAAATATAAAATTTAGAAATATAATTTTTAATATATTTAATACAATTGAAATATTTACTTTCTATTAGAGATTCAATTCTTTACTCTCCTAAAATTATAAATACAGCAACAATTAATAATTCAAGTATTATTGAAATTAAAGCTAAATAGATATTTAATTGTTTTTAAAAATAAACTCCCTCAATTTAACATTCTTCTCAAATTAATTTTCAAATTAAATAATAAGTATTTAATTTTAATTTTAAATATAAATATAAAAATATTTAATTAGTTTAATTATATATAATTGTTTATAACTAAATATTAAATTATAAGTTAATATTTAGTTATAAATTCAGAAAAAACATCTATTTATGTGAATATAATGATATAATAGTATTAAAATAAAAATGTGTATAGATATATATTTATTTATGTATCTGAATATTAAACGAAGGAGTGTTAATAATGAATTTAGTAAAAGTAAATGTAAATGGGAAGTATGGGTTTATAAATAGTCAAGGTGAAGAGGTAACATCTTGTAAATACGATTGGTGTGATGATTTTAAAGATGGATTTGCTAAAGTAAGAATAGATAATCAGATAGATGAAAGGTATGGATTTATAGATACTAAAGGCTACGAAGTAATTCCTTGTAATTATCATAGTTGTGGTAATTTTAGTGAAGGGATTGTAAGTGTGCATATAAAGAGTAAGGGCGGGTTTATAAATTCAGAAGGTAAACAAATTACAGATATAGAATTTGAACACTGTACCGCCTTTAAAGAAGGTTTTGCAAAAGTTAAGTTAAATGGCAAATCGGGTTATATTAACAAACAAGGAAATGTAAGTATACCTTGCAGATATGATTGTTGTTATGATTTTAAAGAAGGGTTAGCAGTAGTTGAGTTAAATGAAAGGTATGGGTTTGTGGACACTAAAGGAAATGAAATAATTCCTTGTAAATATCATAATTGTAGTAATTTTAAAGAAGGATTAGCAGTAGTTAAGTTAAATAATAGGTATGGGTTTGTGGACACTAAAGGAAATGAAATTATTCCTTGCGTATATAATTGGTGTTCTGATTTTAATGAGGGGTTAGCAGTAGTTGAGTTAAATGAAAAGTATGGGTTTCTGGACACTAAAGGAAATGAAATTATTCCTTGCATATTTGATAAGGGAAGAGACTTTAATAATGGTTTAGCAGTAGTTAAGTTAGATGGAAAATTTGGTCATATTAACAAAAAAGGTGAAATAATAACACCTTGTAAGTATGACGATTGTTATTCCTTTTTTAATGAGGATTTAGCAAAGGTTGAATTAAGTGATAAGCAAGGGTTTGTGAATATTGAAGGTAGAGAGATAGTACCATGTAAGTATGACTATTGCTACTTTTTTCATGAGGGTTTAGCAAAGGTTGAATTAAGTGATAAGCATGGTATTAATAAGTGTGGATTTGTGAATATTAAAGGTAAGGAAATAGTACCTTGCAAGTATGATTGTTGTTATGATTTTAAAGAAGGACTTGCAAGAGTTCAATTAAATGGTAGGTATGGTTTTGTCAATAATGAAGGAGAAGAAATAATTCCTTGTGTATATAATGAATGTAAAGATTTTAATAATGGATTAGCTTTAGTTAAAGTACATGATGAATGGGTATATATTAATAAATTAGGTAAAGTAGTAAGGTATTATAAAAAATAGTTGAGCTAAACAGAAATGAAGTTTGAATATTATTTTCAAGCTTCATTTTTTATTTAGTAATATTTAGTAATAGGGTATATTTGGTTTAAAGATTATTTTTTTTTATGCTATAATAAATATCAATGAAAATGAGAGGATGATAGATTTAGTAACGAGTTGGTGCTTACAATTCTGCTTGCCACTAAAGATAAAATATGGATTTATAGATGGTGAGGGAAAAGAAGTTGTACCTTGCAAGTATGATTGTTGTTATGATTTTAAAGAAGGACTTGCAAGAGTTCAATTAAATGGTAGGTATAGTTTTGTCAATAATGAGGGAGATGAAATGATTCCTTGTGTATATGATGATTGTAAAGATTTTGATAATGGATTAGCTTTAGTTAAAATAAATGATAAATGGGCATACATTGATAAATTAGGTAGATTAGTAACATCCTGTAAATATGATTATATTTAATGTATATGTGGTATAATATTAGTATAAATTTAAATATATAAAATAATAGATATATATATATTTGTATATCTGAATATTAAATAAAGGAGTGTTAATTGATATATGTTAAAAGAAAAGTATGTTAAAGTGTTGGTAAAAGGCTTAAATTATGAAGAAGAAGAATTTGAAGTGTTAAGCAGAGAAGTATTAGAAAAACAAATAAAGGAATGTGATATTAGCGAAGTTTATAAGTTAACGTATAGAGAAGCAGAAGGGTATACTTTTGGTGGAGAAGCTAGAACGTATATAGACGCAAGAAATGGTGAAATACAGACTTACTGGATGGATAGTAGTTCAAGAAATCATCCATATGATGGCTTTTATGAAATAACCATATACTCTATTGATACTCAAATGGATTGGTATGTTGATGAAGAGTGTATATTAAGTGATGATGAACTAGAAGAATATCAAAAAGGCTATGAAGAAGATAGATGGAACGATTTAGAGGACTACTGTAATATGAAAGAAATAGATTTAGAAAAAGAAATAGATTATTTTTTGGAATTAGAAGGAGAAAATAGAGAATTAAATTGGTATGAAATAAATCAACAATTAGATGATTTATATTTAAATGTAATTTAAATTAAATGAATATTAAATTAAAAGAATGGAGTGTTTATATGTTTATTATGTTAAAGTCTTTTGAAGGAAGTATTAAAATGCCACATACAGATATGTTAGAAGCATTAAAGTATGTTATGAATTATGAAGGGGATTTATATTATAACGATATTCTAATTTATTCTTGTTTAGGACTATCCTATGAAGAAAATAAAGATAATTTAGCAAGGTGGGGGATAGTTCCAAAAGAACACCCAAAATACATCCAATGGGAATATGATGATAAAAGACCTATTCCTATATATGCTACTTTTATAAATGATGGATTAGGTGCAGTAGATATAGAAATAAATGATTATAAACATTATAATAATGATATTAAAATTAATAGTTTAAAAGAACTATATGATATTATATGTGAGAAGTTTTCAATATGTAAAATTAATATATCAGATTTTAGAGAAGATTATAAAGAATTAAGTTTAAATGATTTAAGGATTTAAATAATAAATAAAGAAGAACTTGAATATAAGAAATTTCTTATATTCAAGTTCTTCTTTATTTATAATCAAATTCATTTATTATATTCTTTTGAAACTTCTCAAATGGATTTACATACTCAGCATATATGCTTTTAGTATCCATATATCCCAGTTGTTTTGCAGTAAAATTTATATCATTGTTGGTAAATTCAAATAAGTGTTTTCCATATGAATATCTTAAAATTCTAGGGGTTACTTTAAATGTTAAATTACTTATTTCAGAATATCTTTTTATAATGTATCCAACAGTTCGTTCATCAATTCTTTTCATTGCTTTAGATGTAAATAAAGAATTTTTATATTCATATTGAATATTGTTAACTAATTTCATTCTCTCATGGAGATAGTCTGTTATAACATTACACACCTTATCAGATATATATATTTTTTTATGAGTATTATTCTTTTTATCAATTACTAAAAACTTATTTTTTAAACTAATATCATCGGTATCTAATGAAATTAATTGAAATGTAGTAATTCCTGTATAAGCTAATATTGTAATCATACAGTAATCTCTTAATTGTAAAAAGTTCCTAAAAAAAGAATTTACATCTGTATAAAAGCATTTAGTATTTTTTACAGTATATAAAAAAGAACTAATTTGATTTTTGCTTAATATTGTTTTTTCAGCATTAGTATTATCATCAAATTTAAAGTTTTTAAATTGAATATTAAAATCATCTAAAAGATTATTTTGTATTAAATAATCAAACATATTTCTTAAAATCATGAATTTTCTTCTCTTACTTTTATCTGTATTAGTAAATGTTTTCTCTATTTTTTTATCACCTTTTGTATTACATTGTTTAACATACTTACTTAGATAATTATAGTATTCTTTCAAATCGTTATTGTTTAATTTCTTAATATCTTCTATTGTAAATTTTTCAATATCTTTATTATTAAATTTATTAATGTTTAAATATACTAAAAAGGTATCTAAATCTTTAGTATATGCTATTTGCGTACTTAGAGATTTTTTATTATTTAAACTTAAAATAAAACTTTTAGCAAAGCAAGGAAGTAAACTTATTCTTTCTTCAAGTTCTAAAAGTAATTTTTTTTCAACATCTTTTTTCATTTAACACTTATTTTATAATGAGATAAAATAAATTCCCATTATATCCTCCTTGAATTATTTTACATTCCATAATATCGAAATATTTTTTAAAAAATATATAAAATAATTAAAAAAATATTTTAATTATATATAATCTTATGATATATAAAAGTTAGATATAAGTCAATCATTCTAATAATTAATATGTAAAAAAAATACAATTAATTATTATATAATGAGTATACAGTATTCTTAACATATATGTTATAATATATTATAAACATATATGTTGTTTTAAATACATCTAATTAAATTTATAATATAAAAAGGGGGACAGAATAGTAAAATAATAATTTTACTATAATAAAATGAAAATAGAATATCAAGTTTTTACAATTATAAAATCTTTTGAGTTTGATGAAATACATTATGAAAATTTAGAAACAAGAGAAACAAGATGGATAACTATACATGAAGAAATTACAAACATAAAACCTAATTTATCAAAAAAAATACATATAAATAATAAAAAATATAAGATATTAAAAAATAAAGAAATTTATGATGAAAGTAATGATACATTATTTGTTAAATTGAAAGACAAACAGGAAGTAATTAACGTAGAAACTGTATATAATTATCTTGAAAAAAGAGATGAGTTTTTAAACAAAAAAGAAGTGATTTTTAGATATTATCAGCAAGGAGAAATAAGAGAATTAAAAACCAAACTAACTAATAATATAATTAAAACTTTTCCACAATTTAAAAAAGATATTATAAGATATAATAAAAAAATTATAGAAATAGGAATGAATAGTATTATGGATTATAAAATTAAGAGGGACTATGATTCTTTAGAGATAGAAGAGTTAAAAAAGAATATTAATTTCAACAATCCTTCTGTTTTAGATTTAATAAATTTCGAAAAGTCAAGACAATTATATATTAAAAAGAAATATAAACGGATTAAATTTATGAAAGAAATAAGAGAAATAGGATTAACATTAGTATTGATAACAATATTTATGTTTTATAAACTGTTTTATAAATTAATATAAAATAAAATTACAGAAAAACATTATTATATAATTTATATGTCATATTAATTAGTAAAAAATACTTTTTACAGAAAATATATAGCTTTTTAAAGGAGAAAAAGTTCATGGAAGGAAAATCTCATTTTTTATTAGGCTTTGTAATGGGTATTAGTATAAGTGATGTATTGGAAATAGATTTTTTTATTGGAGTGTTTTTATGTGTATTAGGTAGCTTAATAGTAGATATAGATGAAAAACATTCAATTATAAATAAAATAGTATTTCCTTTTAAAGATATAGGTATAAGAAATACCTTTAAGGGAGTAATATCAATAACATTAATATTTTTAGGATTATACTTCTCTAAATATAAGTTTTTATCGTATATAGGTGTAATATTGTTATTGTCCATAATATGTGTTAATAATTCATCAGAACCATATAAAAACAATGGTATACTGCATGACCCTATAATTGGAATGATACTATTTACATTACCGTTATATGCAATGAAAATAAAAAAAGACTATATTATCATTTATGCTATAGGACTACTTACTCATTACTTTTTAGATTCATTCACTATTTATGGTATTCCAATGCACTTATCCAATAAAAAAAGGTTTAAAATGCCATTTACATATAGGGGAGATTCAAAAACAGAAAGTTATATATTAAGTATGTGTTTACTATTTATAATAACTCTCTTTTCTAAATCTTTTACAAATTTTTTTAAATATTTATTTAATTAGAAATTACAAAACAGATTATTAGTCTGTTTTGTTTTTATTTTAAACGATAATAATATATTAATAGCTACATATTTTATTTAGAAATACTTTACCTAAAAATGACTTAGTGATATAATCTATATATCACTATTATATATTATAGAAAAGAGATGATTACAAAATGAAAATAGAATTAAATTCAGATATTAAAGAGTTTATAAAAAAAAATAATTCAGATATTATAAAATTTATTAATATTCATAAACAATTAGATTCACATATTGGTAAGGTTATGAATGATAAAGAAAAAAGACAAATAATAGATATTTATAATAAAATGAATATTAAAACAAATAACTTAGAGTATGATTCAAGTGAGATTTTAGAAAATCCATATTACAAAAATATTAAATTTAATAATGTTAATAATCAAAACATTAAATATATAAATAAAGTACTTAGAGCAAAAGAATGTATAAATATGAGTTATGTTAAACAGAGTGGTTTGCTAGGTTCATATGTTGATATAGGGTACTTAGATAAAGATATAAATATACCTATCTTAAAAGAGGGTGATGATATATTAATGTCCCCTACAATAGCTGAACAAAGAAGTATGAATGAGGATATAAGAAAAGCAAAAGGTAATGTGCTAACTTTTGGATTAGGTATAGGATATTATCCTTATATGTGTCTACTGAAAAAAGAGGTAAAAAGTGTGACAGTTATAGAATACAATAGTGCTGTTATAGAATTGTTTGAAAACTATATATTACCTCAATTTAATATAGATAAAGAAATAAAAATTATACATGGAAATATGTACGATTTTTATAATGAAAAATTTCTTGAAAACTATGACTATATATTTGTTGATGTGTGGAAAAATAACATTGATGGATTTGAGCATTATAAAAAGTTAATGCAAACAGGCATTAGAAAAGATAATATAGGATACTGGATAGAATATAGTCTTATAGAACATATGAAATTCCTTATATTTCTTTATTTTAAGAGTGTAGCAGAAGGAACACTTACTTGTGATATTCAAAGAATGGGTAAGGAGAATTTTTTAGAATTTAAAATGATACATAAGTATTTTAGAAATATAAAAAAAGAAATTTCTGATAGTAATATACTTATTAATTATATAAATGATATAGAAACAATAAGAAATATCTTACAAATTAAATTATAAATAAGTTTAAGGGGTAAGTAGGAAAAGTATTATAAAAACAATAAAAGTTTTATTATGGAAAATTATTTAAAAAATACAAATTAACTATTGCATATACAGTAACGTTACTGTATAA
The DNA here is from genome assembly GCF_964165515.1 of Mesoplodon bidens. Lineage (NCBI taxonomy): Eukaryota > Metazoa > Chordata > Mammalia > Artiodactyla > Ziphiidae > Mesoplodon > Mesoplodon bidens. Next base: position 8,239 of record NW_027671786.1, on the reverse strand, counting down.
TATAAGTATAGAATATATTAAAAGGAAATTTTGAAATAAAGTAATAAAAAAATAAATGTAAGGGAGTTGTAAAATAAAAATGGAGAATGTAGATAATAAACAAGAGGTATGGTATCAATTAGGTAGAGAGTATGCAAAAAAATACAACGATGATGATATACATATGTTTTTGGAGAAAAATAACTTATGTGTATATGTAGATACTCCATTAATAAGTGGATTTAGAGAGGGTACGTTTCAAAAATTAGTACTTGAATTAGATAAGAAAAATATTGATACAGCATACTTAAAAGAGATGTATGTACCATCTAATGAAAAAACTGATGGAATAGATAAATATATGTTTTTTTTAGGATTTGAGGAGGAGAAATTAAGAATGGCTGAAAAACAGCAATAATATTATTGGTAATAATACATAAGCAACTTTAATTAAGCTCCATTGGAGATAGTATTAATTTTAAAAAGTTGCTTATGTATATGATAGAACAACTTAGATTAAGCCTTATTAGGGATTGTAGCTTAGTCTTGCAAGCTACACAATAAAATCTAAGGAGTTGTTTATTTATGGGAAAAGAATTTGTATTAAAGCAAGGAACAATTAGATTAAGGAATTTAAACATAGACGAAGATGAGAATATTATAGAAATAGACGAAAAGAAAGAAAACTGGTATAAAAATAGTCCTAGTTTTATTTTGCAAGATATTAAAAGTACATTAGATTCGTGCATTGACGAAACTATAAGGTGCTTAGATGATGAACTGTCTATATATGCAGATTATAATTTATCATTAATTAATACTGAAATCAGCATTGATGAATTAAAAAAAATATTAACTGATGAAGATGAAGAATTTGTAATTGCAGAAAACAAAAATGAACATGACTATGCAATACTTTTTGTGTTTGATAAAAAAAATTAGTGTTGCTACCATAACAGTAAAAGAAATAGAACTATTTATATTTAATCAATATAGATAGTTCTATTTTTTATTTAAATTTACAAAATATATTACCCTTTAGTTTAGTTAACAGTTTGCTTCTCATATTTAATTTTTAAAAAATATTCTCATTTACTTTTTCTAAAATTAAAGGGATACTTGCTCCATAATTATTTTTTTTAATAACTATATTTTCATCAGTATTATTATAAGTCAGAGTATTTCTAATCCCATAAGAACAAAGTAACTTTAATCTTAATATATCAAAAGAATATCTTTTATTGGTCTTTCTAATACAATAATTCAATAAATTTAAATATTCTATATGCTTATTAGTATCTATTTCATAATAATAATTATAATCGTAAAAATTAATAAATTCAGTTTCATACTTATTAATAATTAAAAATAAAGGTTCAAAAAAAATTTTTAATTCAGATGGAATACTTCTTTGAAAAGAATTAATTAGGGGTATAATTTTGTTTTTATTTTTAATATCTAAAATATCATAAAAGTTTCTTTGATTTCATATGCACTAATAAGTAAAGGAGAAACTGTATTCCATAATTTTATATCAAAATTTTCTTTATGAGTTAAAGTATTTTTCCTTTTTAACAATGTTTTCTTATCATTTTTAAGAATACTTCGTTGATATGAGGTTAAATTTTTACGAACAGTTTTTCTAAAATTATTAAAACATTCATCACATTTTAAAATAATATAACTTTTATCAATTATTATTTTAGCATTAGGAAGGACATTTTTAATGGCTTCTATGTAAACAGGAGATAAGCTAGTAGTAACTTTTTCTATATTTTCTTTATTAGGTAAATTTTTTAAGTAATTAACTAGCGTATCATATTTATTATCTATAAGTATATCTACAATAGTGTTTTCACGCACATTAGTTAGTATGGCACTAGAATTTTTAGAGTAGCTTATTTCACTAATATTTATCCATTTAGAGCATATAGGATTATAACTATTTTTAAACTGATTTATTGTGTCTTTAAATACATTTTTAATTGTTGGGGTAGTAACACCTACCTTATTTGCCAATAAAGTTAATGTATCATTATTATATAAAATCATGTTATTAATATACTCAATAAGTCGAGTTGTCATTCTTCTGTTTTCATCTATGCCAATAAGTGGTTCACAATAAAACTTCCACATACTTTGCATTTGTATTTTTGTCTATCAATAACAAGACAAACTTTTTTATTATTAATAGGTATATCTAAAACACATTGGTTTATTTTTCTTCCATTTTTAATAAAATCACGAGAAGCACAATCTTTTGTTTTACATATAAAATTATCTGAAATAATGTTTTTTACTTTAACAATGTAAAATATCTTCTTGCTCCTCTATGTTTAATACTTCTAAATTTTGCAATTTCAAAGAGTTTATAAAAAAATCTAAAAACATATGTAATTACCTCGATAGTATAAGATTTATAAATGAAATATATTTTATTACCATATTTTATATATTTAAATATAATATGGTTTCAAATAAATATTATACAAATAAATCAATAAATTATCAACTTAATTATTTATTTACTTAAACATTGTTTTGCAAATTTAAGATATTGTTTTTAATGGAAAACTTTATTATTATATTTAGTGATTATAAAGAATAAGATATTAGTAAATAATATAATTAATTTATAAAAATAACATTTTATAAAGCTAAAATTAGTAAATTAGGATTAAAAATATTTTACTAATCTTTTACAAATTTATGGTAAAATATAAGCACATAAATAATTGGTGTAAAATATGTAAAAATATATATAATGTGGCATATAATGATTGAATATGTTACATGGAGGTGATAAAATGGATATAAGGAAGTGGGACAGGATATAAAAAAGGGTATAAACTACAATGCAACAATTCTAAAGAAGATAAGGGAGAGGTATATATGGAGAATATTATAAAAAGACCTCGTACAGCGTTAGAATCCTTAAAGATAAGTCTTGAAGAGATTAAACAATTTAAAGAAGGTAAAAAGAAATTAAAAAACTTTATCTGAATGTGAAAGTATGTGGGATAAATGGGCAGAGGAAGTGGAGAATGAATCAGAATAATCAAAAACCAAAACATTGAAGTATATGAGGTATATGCTACAGATGAATTTAATAAGAATATGGAATTTTATATTAAAAAGAAAAAGTACAAGCGTATAAGCAAAGATATAAACGATATTCTAAATAATTACAAAAGGGCATATTTGAAGGTGATGTTATATGTAAATTAAGACTTGGAGAAAAAAGTAATACGTATAAAGTAAGAGCAGTAAATTCTGATACAAATGTAGGTAAACCAAATGGCTACAGATTAATCTATTATGTTGAAGTAGAGAATAAAGTGGTGTTTTTGTTAACTATATACTCTAAAAAAGACAACATAAGAATACCTACTGACAAAGAAATAGTACATTTAATCCAAAGAAAAGTGCATTAAAGAATAAAGAAGTTTCTGATTTTAAATTAGAAGCTTCTTTATTCTTTTGAAATAAAATATATGAAAAAGAGTGTAGAGCATTAAAAGTGGAAAATAAGTTACACGAATTACATGAGTTAAAAAAGAAATTGTATTTATATAAATATATAAATATATAAATTTGTTAAATAAATTATTAGATAAAAAACTATAGATTATTAATATGTTGGTTTAGGTTATAAATAAATGGGATATAATTACAAAGTAAGTATATATGTATTCTTCTCCAACTAAAAGGAATATAAAAAACAATTAAAAATGATACTACTTCTAATAAAAAAAGTTATTATGCACTAAAAAGTGAATGGTAAGGATTGTTAGAGTATTGACAGGAGAGAAATTAAAGAATATTAATGATTACTATACAGAAGTATAATTTGTAAGAAATTAAAACTTAAAAAGTATATTATATAAAAGAGAGGTGAACTTGGGGTAATTGCCCCAAAGTATATATGACTATAGATAATGTTATTATGCCTAATCTAAATAAATACTTAGATTTATTTACTAAAGATAAACTAATGAAATATTCTTCTCCAACTAAAAAGATATAAAAAAACAAGAATTAATAAATATGATTAAAGAAGATGTTACTTCTGATAAATTATTATTAGAAAAAATATATAATGAAAATGTAGAAGTATTTTCATTAACACCTTTCTAAAATAGAAGAAATATTGAAAATCAGTAAAGCCGAGAGAAATAGGTGGCAAGGTGAGGGGAAATTTAAAATAGTTGGTTATGGTGAATTTAGAAATAACAAATATCCATTATTTGATATGCTTCAAAATATATAATATAAAACAACAGGATATAGAAGAATGGAGAAAGCAACATAAACAAGAGATAAATATAAATCGTAGAGAAGGAAATAACAAGGCTAAGTTAACTAAGATAAAAAATAATAAAATTAGACAGGAATTTTAAAGAAGAATTTAAGGATATATTAGCTTCATGGTATAAAGTAGACAAAGAACTAGCTATTACGTTTGAATTAGCTTACTGGACAGTATGGGTTAGTAGATTAGCAAAAGAAAATCAATTATCAAGTTATCATTCCAAAACCAAAAAAGAGTATTATATAGCTAGAAAAGAAGAATTGTATTCATTGAAAACAAAGCTATAGAATTATTGTTAAAGTCTAATTTTAAAGAAATAGGAGTTTATAAACCTAACAATTCAGAAAAAATAAGCAATTTAAAATTATGTGATTATCATTACCAACAATGGTACTATGAAAAAGAACTTAATTGTATTAGTGTTTGGGAATATTATAATAATAAAAGTGAAATTGATAATTGCAGTAATTGTAGTTTTGATGTAGAGGAAGATTATTATTCTTTATTTTTATATAACTATTCAAGATGAAAGAATATCTGAATTTAAATTTAGTTTTCCATACTCCATATAGTTTAGGAAAAGATATATTTCCTAAAAGTGAAGATTTACAACAAGTAAAACACGAAGAACAAGTTGGAATATTTAGATTTTGGTAGACCATTGTTTGAAAATGAGAAAATAATATATACAGAGAAGTTTGTTTTTAAAAAAATAAATGAAGCATTACAAAAATATAGAGAAATAATATAAGTATGGATTGGGGTATTTGTATGTAAGTTACATCAAGACCTCAATCCATTACTATATAATAATGGATATTTTAAGCATAAACAAGCCTTAAACTGAATTAAACACTTCAAATGATATAAACATACCATTAATGCAAACAGTAGCTTAAATGTGGTTAAAATCAAATTAAAACGATAAGCATTGAATTTATCATTGTGATTAATAATTATTTACCAAAAATAACAATAAATTGACATAAAGGGATTGATTTTATATATCACTATGATATAATATAATTAAGTTATAAGTTGTAATTAAGATTAACTATATGAAATTATTGTGAGGTAAATTTAAGGAGGAAATATATTAATGGAAGATGGAATGTTATTTCAATTAGGAGAGGATGGAACATTAAGTGCATATGAAGAGCCTTATTGTTCGGTAGATTTTAATAAATTTAACGAGATTCTTAAAAAGCACACCCCTAAAAAACCTATAAATCAAGCAACATGGAAAGCTTGTCCAACGTGTGAACAGGGGTTAGGCATAACTAAAGAAACACCTAATCCAAGAGCAACAAAGTATTGTTATCATTGTGGTCAAAAATTAGATTGGGATTAGTTACACAATTCAAAGAATTGGAGGGAATTAAATAGGAAGAGAATTAAGAGATAGATTTAACATCACTGACAGACAAGCTATTGATATTTTAAACAATAATACAGATGAAATTTTAGAGATTTTAAAAAGTCAATAGTACGCAATACAAACATATTGTGAAATAAATACTAGGAGGAACTTAAAATGTATACGAGTTGCTGTAATCCTAAAATGTGTGATAAAAAAGATACTTGCAATCACTATATTGTAAAACCCTTTATGGGTAGTAAAAGATTAGCCGAAGATATGAGCGATATATGTTTACCTAACTATAGATTATATATTAAAGGTGATTTTTATATGTCATTTCCAAATAAAAATTATTATAAAAGTTTGCTTAATTTTTATGATAATGAATGTTGTGGAGATAATTGTGGAAAAAGGAATTTATACGATAAAAATAAAAAATTCCTATCAAGCAAAGTTGACTGTAAATTAGGTGAACAATTTACTTGCAATCACCCCAATCACCCAAACAATGAAATTATTTGTGACTTTATTAATAGTCTAAAAGCAGAGAATAAAGCATTTTAAAAGGCTGATGTAGGGTATACACTAGATATAATAAGGGAGAAAATTAAAGATGGAAATGCAATTTCACAGATTTTTTAATACTCATACAATATATGTTATTATTTGTGAGAGAATTTACAAATTAAACAGGAAAGACTTATCAAGAGAAGAAGTGAATAAACTACCTAAAAATAGCAGAGAAAACCCTATCATGGTATTAAATAAATGTCAGTTTGATATGGCAAAAGGATATTTATTAAATATACAAAATCCTTTTAGGATAAGTTTAGGTAATGCTAAGTTATATAATAAAATTAATTTTTTATCTGATAATGAACTTGAAATTTATAAAGATAAGTTAGAACAACTTGAAAATGATAGTTTTATATTATAATGTCACAATTAAGAAGCAACTAAAAATTATTAGGTAATAAAGAAAGGGGGATTTAATAGCAATGGTAATTACAATACTGCTTGCTATTAAAAATAAAATATGAATAACTTAGAAAAAAAACAATTATTAGAGGAATATATTGAGAAACATAATAATATGATTTGTAATTGTAATGCAGAAAATATGGAACTATGTTTGGGTGGTCTTTATATTAATGGTGATTTAACAAAAGAAGAAATTTTTGCTGATTGGGATTTATAGAAATAAAATGTTAAGGAAAAAGATAGTATAAGGAGTGAATAATAAGATATGGATTTGACATATATAGAAAGTTTTAGGAAAGAACATAAGATAACCACAAGAGAGTTTGCTAAAATGTGCAATATGACACCTTCTAGGTACTGTGATTTGAAATTTAATAGAGAAAAACCAACTGTGGCAGAAGGAAGTAATATAATAAATGTAGTCACTAAATTAAAAATGAGTATTGATTCACAAAGTTAGAAATCAAAAACATTTTAAAAAGTGAATAGCAAGAAAAAATAAGATTTAGTGAGGGTTCTAATGTAAAAAGGTCTTGATAACTTGTTACACATTCTCTCACTAAAGATAATAAAGGGAGATTAGAAAATGAGTGCTAAAATTAATATTTCTATTACATCAACTGATACAACAATAGATATGGAAAATACTACAGAATTAGATATTGTATTAGCCATAGGGGGTCTATTTGATAGACTTACGTCTGATACTAAAAAATTACTTATTCCTAAGTTAGAAAAAATTAAAAACTTAGAGCAGAATGAAATATTAAATAAAGGCTAAAGACGATAAGATAAAGCAATTATATGAAGAGATAAAGAAACTTAAAGAATATAAAGAAAAACTAATTATTTAGTTAGTGGAAATTGAAGAAATTAAAGAGCAAATTAAATAAAATATGAAACAAAGAAGGGAAGAGATTTTTATGAAAAATAATTGTGAATGGATAGCAGAAATAACTGATATAGATAGTGAAATATGGAGTGCTGACGTAGAAGGAATTCAAGAGAAGATGTAATTGCAGATGGTATGAAATATGCAAAAGAAGAGGGGTGGTTAAGTTTTAGAATAGGTCAAAAAATACCTATAAGTGTACCTACATTTGATTCTGATGGTATTTTGAAAAGTATATATGAACAAGCTTATTATGAAGTTGGAAAAGGTGCAGAGGGATTTTTGAAGAATGTTACACTAGAACAGCAAAAGGAATTAGAAAATAAGTTGAATGAGGTTTTATCTAATTGGATTAAAAAACATAATCTTCAATCAAATTGTTACACAGTTATAAATGATGAAATTATTAAAGTGAAATAGTTCAGAATCTAAATAAAAGTATAGCCATAGCAAGGGGCTAAAAATACCTTGCAATAGATATTAATAGGGGGAAATACTATGCTATTAGAGTTAAGAGAAGTAATACATATGATTGATAAAGAATTAGAATTTGCAAGAGAAGGTAACCCACAAATGGCAATGGGTATGTTAAAAGTTAAAGAATTAATTAAAGAAGAAGAAGAAAGAAAAAAACTGATTTTTTAGAAAAAGTAGCAACTTATGATTTTGACAGCCACATATGTTATGGAAAACCTCCATTTTAAATTCATAATTT